>NW_004955543.1:1929213-1941314 GCF_000276665.1 Chinchilla lanigera | reverse complement strand
AAACATTTTCTTTATCCATTCAACTGGTGGGGGACATATAGGTTGTTTCCAAGGTTTAGCTTAAAGACTTTTGTGCCTTTAAATGACGTAAAAAGAGGGAGTGAGGGAGTGAGGGAGGGAGGGAGGAAGGGAGAGAGAGAGAGAAACTTGTCCTTCCATTTTTTTTTTCTACAATTGGGATTTCAAGAATGAAATTGTTCATATGTAGGAATCTTCTGATATGCTGTTTTCAGTCTGGTGTAGACATGTACACAATCAGGTTTTGTGTCTGGGCTGTACTCCAGAAATGTACTTATATATAAAGATGGGAGCTGGGAAGTTTTAGTTAGACCCTTCTGTTACTTGGGATGGTGGACTTCCCACAAGTGTATTGCTGGCTGCCTTTACCCATGAAATGCTTTTACTTCATTTTAATGCTTTCATTTCCTTGGCTAATGGGAAGAGTCTGCACCTTGGAGTTATGCTGGCATTACAGCAGAAGCTCATGACCAGAGAGCAAGCTACTCCTGAGTGCAGATGGCAAACAAACCTTGGGCTGGAGCTGTCCTGGGTGCCTGGGACCTTCCCCTTACTTAGACAGGCCTTAGGTGACTTCTGTACAATTGTGCTAGCTGAAAACCCATCCGCATCTTCAGTAGGCACATTCTTTGGCCTTCCCTAAACGTTGCTGTGAGTCACCACCTTGGGTTACACCCCTGTCTGGACTTCTCTAGAAATAACTTTTCCAAGTTGCTGTGAACTTTCACTTTCTTGTCCCTCTGTTATTACTTAACTGAAGGACAAAGAAAGTGGCTGCAGTCCAGAAACACACTTAAAAGGGGAGACAAAGAGAGAAAGAGAGAGAGAGAGAGAGAGAGAGAGAGAGAGAGAGAGAGGGAGAAAGAGCTAAGCTCTAAACTCTTCCCAAATGTTTTAGAAAGCAGTTCTGTAGGGTTTGATTGCAAATTGCCATATGAATTAAGGAATATGAAATGTGTTCGTTAGGGCCCTATCTACTTTGAGCGTTCCTGACTTTTCCCCATCTTCCCTAGCTAGCTGGCCTAGACTGGGCCAGGGAGCTGTAAAGCTGCCAGCTTAAAAAATGAAGACAAATGAGGAGGCCCCAAAAGACAAAACAAAACTTGTTACTAGTTTTCAGGCCTAAGCAACACATGCAGTGTTTAATGGCTGGAAGGATAGATACTATAAAGCCTGCAATACCAGCTTTGAGCAAAACTGAGGTTGATTTGCAGTGAGTCTTCTGGAGCAACAATTCCTAAGCTTGGCTGCCATTTGCTCAGCTCCCCTGACTCACACCTAGTCAAACTTTCCAGCCTGGTCTCCCTACAACCAATCAGTGCCTCTTCCAAACTTTCTACCCACGTTCCTTCCATAGTGCTCTTTCCAAAGCAGAGATCTATAGATGTGCAAAAAGTTTTCAGGAAGATGAGATCCCAGTTGTTGATTCTTTGCAGTATTTCCCATGCTGTTTGTTTCTTGCTCATGAACTCTCTGTCTACCCCTATGTCTTCAAGATTTTTACCTACTTTCCCTTCTAACAGATTTAGTGTTTCTGTTTTAATATTGAGATCTGTGATCCGTTTTGACTTGAGTTTAGTGCATGGTGATGGACTTGCATCAATTTTCAGGCTTCAGCAAATGGCAAGCCAATTTTTCCAGCACCATTTCAATATGTAATACAACAACCATTGTTAATTTCCTGTCACCTTGTCTGTAATTCGGTATTGTTTGCATTGTTCTTGTACTATTTTGTAAATGGATGTCTGTTTGTTAATATGTTTTCATTTTTAAAAACCAAAGCAGAGATCTAATCTGGGGATTTCCCCTCTTGTACTCTGTCTCCTCTAGGAGAAAATCTACCTCTCTTAATACATGAGGCCCTTGATTATCCGGCATCACCTGCTTTAACCTTATGTTTTGTCATTTGTTCCACCTTAGGTAACCCTATAAACATTGTCATTTTCATGAACATTCTTTTCTTTCTCACATCAGTAACTTCCCATCTTTGATTCTATTGGCCAGAGAAGTCCTTTCCCTCTTTTTCTCCTTTAAGATATTCCCCACACATAATGTAACAGCAAGTGCCTCTGTATAGCCTTAGGCTTGTCAGGCATGGGTTTTCAGCTGCCCTCTTTTCAGAGGTCACTGAGCATATCCAGAGAAGTAGAGTGTTACAATGGGAAGAACCTGGATTATAGAGTCAGCCTGGATGTGTAATAATGGGCCAATGACTTAATATCTCAGCTTCTCCATCTATAAAGTAGGACACTGAATGTACACAGGGCAAAATAGTTGATACTGGTAAATGTAAAGCACATTACTTGGTACACGATAGGTACTGGGACAATACTGCATGTTGTAACAGAAATAGAAAAAAAAATCATTCAACCTCAAGTGGAACTTTAAGGAGAAATTTATCACTGAGAAAAAAAAATGGGTGGTGTTTTCTGAGACCTGTTTACCTAATTGTCTTTTGAGAGTTCACTTTCATAATTGTTTTTTTGAGAGTTCACTTGCCTTTGTCTAAAGGGTGTTCTGCAAGTGTCCTGCCTCCTTGAGAGTAGCCGTGGGCTGCATTCTTATTTGTATCTCTTAGAAATCTGTGTGACCAGGAATGGGAAGAAACAGATGAAATTTTAGTAGTTCTTTCCTGTCTTCCCCATTCCCCAATTATGTCCCCAAGACTAAAAGATATAGTCTAGAATTCACTCTTATTTGGGCTTTACTTCTTCCTGCAAACTTTAACCCTTTTTCCTTTCTTCTTAAATAATTACTTAATTAGGTTTGCAACTGATATTTTAGAAATGACATTGCTCATGAGTAATAATCATGGATTCTCATATTGTGATGAGCATACACAGGACCTGGTTTCTTGTCTGGCCTCTGTTTCGGAAACATAGACACAATGTCAAAATCATACCTCTTGGAACTAGAGCGCTATTTATTTTCAAATATTAGGGGAAAAATTTCCTTGCTCCATTTCCTGCTGGAATGTAAAATAGCTATGTGCTGATGCTGCATTCTGACAGCAGTAAGTTACCTTTAGCATCACTGGATGAATGGTATGCAGATAAAGAAGAACATGCATGCACATCACACCCACTAGTGTCTATATGCCAAGTCTTATGTTGCGAACTGAGAATTGCAGACATTCTGATGCCAGAGTCAGCCTGTGATGGATCAAGCCATTCATTAACAACATGTCAGTAAGTGTTCCCTGTGTGCCCTACCTTGTGCTAGACAAGGAGAAGAAAAGGACAAGTCAGGGAACTACAGGTCACAAAAGGAATAATCAGAACACAATAGGAGAGAATAAAACACTAATGTGATAATAAAGGTAGTTAATTTTAAAGGAGAAGTGGTGGAGGTTATGGAACTAGGGTAACCATGCAAAATTTCCTGTAGGAAATGGAGAGACCTGAGCAAGACCTTGAGTGATGGGATTGGTGACTCCAAGCTATTTATATATTCCAAGTAT
The DNA here is from genome assembly GCF_000276665.1 of Chinchilla lanigera. NCBI lineage: Eukaryota > Metazoa > Chordata > Mammalia > Rodentia > Chinchillidae > Chinchilla > Chinchilla lanigera. The sequence continues at coordinate 1,937,836 of NW_004955543.1, read as the reverse complement.
GCTTAGAAATCTACATCTAAGAAAGTACCTCTAAGCATTCTCTTAGAAACAACCACAAGAATGTATAGAATGAGTATGACTTTGCTGGAGTTGGGAACCAGAATGATCTGAAATTGTGTCTGAAAGAGACCATATGAAAAGTAAGGAGGAGCATGGGACCAAGAGGCAGAAGGCACTTAGTCCTAATGATCCTGCTGACATTGTGAGTGCTTTAGGTAAATTCCCTCTTTCTGAACCCCTTTTTCCATCCATACAGTGGAACTATGTATATAATATCAGCCCTATTAACTTCCTAGGACTATTGTTAGGAGAAAAAACAAGATAATTTTGTGGCTTTGCCTGGAAAGGTAGAGAGGGCTATTCAAAATGTAAGCTGGGATTATGAAGGCAGGTGTTTATACTATAGCCACTCTCCTGCAGCTGGGAGTAGAATGACCTCAGTACGTGAATGAATTTTTCTTGGCAAGCTTATTGCCAAAATAGCTTACAGCCTGACAGCTACTAGTTGAATATGCATACTGAAGCAGGATCTGTCACACAAGCACACACAGGTGTGTGTGCATGCTTGGGTGCAAATTTGCAGCAGACTCAGAGGTTGGAGCCATGAGGGCAAAAAGACTGGAAAACTCTTAAGAACAACAGTAGTTTGTAGATATAAGGGTTTGTGCAAGCATCTTTGGATGTGCTCGTAGAAATACGTTCCCTATTGTTACTGTAGTAATTCAGGCTTTCTTCTATCTTCCTTAGTGTATTGCAAAGACTTCTTGCTTGTTCCCCTGACTTTACGTCGCTGCAATCCAGTCCATCTGGCACACTGCTGCTAAATTGCTCTTTCCACTATATATGGATTCCTAGATGTCCACAAGGAAACACTTGTACTCATTCATTTGAAATTGAAGTAGGGCTATATTCAGTTCGTATGCACTGATATACTAGTTAAATTATTTGATAATTTCTGTCATTCTTTAATACCAATTCCTTTTCTGAGCCCCTTCAAGACCCCTCTTGAGATCTCAACTGCCCTGCTCCTCACTGCTGGACCCAGCCACTAAAGAGTTACTGCCTAACACAGCAAGGGATCTGGAGGACTCTGTTCCACACACTGACCTGAAACCTTCTGCTTGGTTGGTGCTCCTACTGTAGGGCTTTTTAAATATTTTGAGAATTACCTCTGCATTCATGTTTCCTCTCATCCCATCCCATCTGTCTAGCTCCACCTCTCATGACTTTTTCCTGTGGATACTGAAATTTTCCTGTCCCGTGTCTGGATTTATACACCTGTTTCAGCCGAGTGTGAATTCCTTGAGACTAGGGGCAATGACTTGCATGCTCATTATTGTAATCACAAGGCCAAATTCAAGGCTCAGCACATAATAGCCTCTTAATATATGTACATTGCCTACCATGGAGGATGTTTTCAGATGGCTCCATCATTTCTGTAATCCTCTATATAACTCCAGGGTCCAGACCTAAAGGTGGCGCAAAGCACATTGCTGGCCTTCATACTGATCTCCTGAATATTATTCACACAGCTAATATCCTATGAAGGCAGGGAACAAGCAAGAGCCATTTCCATTCTATTACAAGAGGAAATGGAAATATTGCAAGTGTGTCTCAGCCACACAATGAATGTTTAATAGAACTGAGACATACATCTTCTCTCTGGAACTTCTCCTTACCCACTGTTGTAGAAAGGCCTCTGTGACTTGAGGGTGAAACTGCTGCCCTAATGTGAATAACTGAAGACTACTGCCCTCTGAAGAGGTGTCACCTTATAGTCTTTCTAAAGAGGGCTGAAGACTATATGTTGGAAGTAATTTCAATGTTCTTCCCTTTCTCCAGTACTACCAGGAGAGATGTTGGCTTGTGGCACTGAGGTAGAGAATATATTACATCTCCTCTAATCCAGTCATCAGCTTCTGCTGCAGTCAATTAACATGGCTTCATAGCTGCTGGTCTCTTCAGCAACAAATTAGCTTTTTCTTAAGGACCTCTCTGACACCTTTTCTCTGAGGTCCATCTTCCTCACCTGTACAACTATAGTCCAGGGTAGCAAGCCAAACATCAGGTATTGTAGGGAAGGCAAGACTGGGAGAAAGGCTGAGCCTTATCTTAAAGACATTCAGACTTTCTTGGGAAGAAGCTATGGCTTAAGCTACAAGTAAATGAAATTTAGCTTTAACTTGCTTAAAAAATTAGGAAATTCCTTGTCTCATATAGTAGGAAGTCCAATGAAAGGACAGGCTTCAGGATTGTTTGATTCTGGTGCTCATAGTGACATTCTGTGAGTACTAGGTAACTCACTATTTTATTCCTGTCTAGTCCAGCTAGCAAGTCAAGGAATTCATGGATGAGTCAAATATTTTGAGTTCTGTCTTTATAGATAGGAGAGAAAAGTGGACACAGGAGAACATTGGGTAGAGTCAGAACACCCGCTGAGTTCAGATTAATTATGTGGTCGTGAGAAAGTGAACTAACTTCTCTGAGCCAGTTCCCTTATGTCACAAATGGCAATTGTAATAATCACTGACTTACTTCCTAGGAGTCTATAGGGGAGTTCATGTGAGATGATGTGAGAACATTTGATTAGCCATATAATGTACCATATTCCTTTCAGGTCTGTGTTAGCCAGTTTTCTGTCACTGTGACAAAATACCTGAGATAATCAGTGTCTAAAGTGGAAAAAGATATTTTGGTTCATGGTTTCAAAGGGTTAAGTCCATGCTTGCTTATCTCTGTATGTTAGGCTGATGACAAGGCAAAGGGCATCATAGCAGGTAGTATGTTGGTGGTGAAATCAGAGCTGCTCATCTCATGGTGACCAGGACACAGAGAGTGCTTTTACTTCCAGCCATTTTCCTCAGAAACATTAAGCTATGAATTCATAAAAGGCTTAGTTACTTGATGAGTTCAAAGTCTTCATGGTGAGGTCACCTTCCAAGGAACGCTACTGAACACTACTGTTTTGGGGACCAAGCCTTCAACACGTGAGATTTTGGAGGGCATTTAATATTCAAACCATAACAAGGCCTTTTTATTTTTATTTATTTTTAATTAATTGTTTTAATTAAGACAGAAAAATCTGTTTATATTTATGGCGGAAAACCTGATGTTTCCAAATGTGTGCACATTGTGGAATAGTTAAATGGAGCTAATTAACATATACATTTCCATGCATACTTACCATTATGTGATAGAATACTTAAAATCTACTTGCTTACTGATTGTCAAGGATACAAAACATTGTGATTATTTTCTTGTTTCTCACCATCTATTATGTTGAGTGCGCACAGCTTTCCTAGAGCTTCTAATCAGCACTCTGAAAATTAAGCCACTCCATGTAACATGGTATTAGAATGTTCCTCAACACTGACGCTGATAGAACAGGATTATCTGTAGTCACTTCATGATCTTCTATGGCATAGCCTCTAAAAATTGCAGAAGACTGGGCCCTTAATAACTGGTTGGGGCAGGTGGGCCAACTTTTCCAGAAAACATAATGTAGCTCTGGGGGCATCATGGCAAATTTTTTTTTAAGAGTAGGAAGTATTATTGAGAGAAAGAAAGCTTTTGTTTAAGAGAGACATAATGGGGTCCCAAGTGAGTGGGTGACCCCATGGCAAATTTTTAGAAAAGGGATGTCACAGGGGTGTGTAATGCCCATGTTTTTTTTAAGAGTATTTCTATTAATGAATTATTAATTTTAATTGTATGAATTTTATTATATTAAATAATGTGTACTTAACAGGAAAATAAAATATTAATTTTTAAGATGTAGTGAGTGTAGAATAAACATCAACATTTTCAACATCTACTGTTTATTTACTTATAAGATCTAAACAATAACAGCAGAAATAAAACTCTATGTGAACTACAATGAAAATACAAAGGAAACTCTACCACATAAATAATCTTTCCTTCAATTATCACACCTAAGGCAGTCTTCACATATGACAGCTGTATCTTTCACACACAAGTCTTGCTTGCACTGACAGAATGGGTACTCAGCTTTCCTATCCTGTTTGGCAGGTCATACTTGTCATCTCTCTTGTCTTTCTCTTTTGTCAGGAGCTTCCTGTTATATTACACAATGCCACTCAGCAGGTAAATGAAATATCAATAAGACAAAATATCACATATATACTGAGTGTTTAGAATACACTTCAACATTTTCTACATCAACTGGTTGTTTACTAAATCTAAAAAATAACTGCAGAAATGAATTCCTATGTGAACTACAATGAAAATACAAATAAAACTGACACAAAACTAATCTTTACTACAGTTATCACACCAGTTTTCACATATGAGAACAGCACGTTCCATACACAGGTATCACTTACACTGACGGCACATGTGTTTTGTTTTTCCTGTCTTCACTGGTAGGACATACTTGATACCTTGCTGATCTTCCTGGTTTCTTAGGAGGTTCTTGTGATGTTTCACTTCCCTGTTTACCGGTCTGCTCTAGATTTCTTTTGAGGAGTTCTTTGGGTAGATACATATTATTCTCCCTCTATTTAATTGATCATTTATCAATTCCAGTCCCAGTCCTCTTAAGAAAATTTCTCCATAAAGCACAACCACTGACCAATGCTTTGTGTTTCGAATGACATCGTAATTGCTGGATAACTCCTCAATAACATCTACTCTGCCTTTTATTTTATGGTAAAATATGATGATTTCTGGCTTCATTTGTGTTGAGGATTCACTATCAAATTTTTGTTTGTTTATTTGTTTTGAGACACTATGTAGTCCAGGCTAGCATTGAACTCACTATGTAGCACAGGCTGACCTTGAATTTACAGGGTCCTCCTGGCTCAGCCTGCCGAGTCTAGGATTACAGGCATGCACCACCATGTCTGGCCTCACTATCAATCTTGTCATCATGGTGTAATGTTGACAGTATCAATATTACTTTGTTTTTCTTCACTATAATGTAGTCCAGGCTTGTCTGGAACACACTGTGTAGCACAGGTTGACCTTAAACTCACAGAATCCTCCTGCTTCAGCCTCCTAAATGCTGGAATGACAGGCATGTACCACCATGTCCAGCTTCACTATCAATCTTATCATTATGGTGTAATGTTGAAAGTATCAGTACTAGCTTGTTTTTCTTCTTCATATAGGAGGCCATTGGTATGTCTTTTTGAAATCCTAAGATTGTACTATACATTTCTTTTTGTTGTTGTTTTTGTTTTTACCAGGAATCAAACTCAGGACCTCATACTTGTCAGGCAGGCACTCTACCACTGAGCTATATATCCCTGGCCCTATATATTTCTTTACTGTGAACTTGCAACATTTTTCAGGAATCTCAGCTTTGCTCTTGCAAATAGTTCCTGTGCTGGTCCACTGATGTTTTTTTAGCAAATGTGACATCAGTGGGTAACTAGTGAACCAATTGTTGAATGTGACATTTGGGTTACTCTTTGAAATAGGTACAACAAGGCTGTAGATAATGTCACATGGTTTATTACTGCACAAATAAAGACCTGGTGACTGAGTTTCAGGATAGATGTCTACATTCTAGCGGTAAAATGTCTTCACATCTACCAGGGCATATTTTTTATACCATATTTGGAAGGTTTATTTGGCATATATTGCCAAAACTTTCAACAACCACAAAACAGTGCAAGTTCTCCGTCAATTGCCATGTATTCAGATGGTGTAAAAATTGCTTTACGAAGCTTTCAAAAATGAGTGAATAGCAGTCAAATTGTCAGATTTTTTTCTTTTTTTTTTCTTGGCTGGTATTTTTGTTGTCAAAATATGGGCAATTTTGAAAAAAACAAATTTCTTGATCATCATTGTTCTAAAAATCTCACTGCCACATCTGTCAGTTCACTATAAACTCTTTAGATTCTGACAATTAGAATGATGAAGTCTTGATCTGAGGACCTGTAATTCAGATAGTGAGGTGTCATGATAAATATATTTTTGAGTATTGCTGTTGATGAATCTAGAATGTTCTCTGGTATTTCACTAGCATCCATTACAAACAATTTCCAACACTGAATTGCAATGTTGACATTCTTCCCAATAGGTTTCATCCCCAGTAAGAACCTAGTAACATTTTCTGACCTACTTCTAACATGGCACATTCAGGCATACATGACCATTTTGTAGCATTTTGACTAGTCAAATATTTATTTACATCAACATTTTCTTCCTCCTCTGAGTCAAGGTCTTCATTCTGTCCTGTGTATCTGTCATATCTCTATCTGTCATATCTGTCTTATCTTGCTAACTTCTTTCTTTGGCTTACATGATCCAAATGATCAGCAGTAGCCGAGTCACCTGATGACTCACTTTCCACCCCCTCCCTAAGTTGTAAAAGTGTATTTTCATGTGAGATTGTACTGAATTGGGCTAATTCTACAACAAAAATTGGGTCTGGGGATTTAGTTCAATGGCACAGTGCTTGCCTGGCAAGCGCGAGGTCGTGAGTTTGATTCCCGGTACCAGAAAAGAAAAAAAAACAAGAAAAATCAACAGAAAACATTTGATAAAAATTATAAATGCTGGGGGAATAGCTCAGTGGCACAGCGCCTGCCTGACAAGCAATAAGGTGACTGAGTTCAATTCCTGGTACCAAAAAAACCAACCAAACAAACAAAAAATTATAAATACACAAAAATGTAACATAGTTCATAATGTAGGTTAAACTCACCCATTTGCACTTGATGCACATGTATACACCTTTCTGTTTTTCGTGTCAAGTAGGTGAATGCAAAGATTGCTTCCTGTATTCCCCAGCATAGCTACTGAGACACACAGCTAGCTATCATTATGCTAAACCAAGTTTAATTATAGAGTCTGACATACACTAGCATTAAAAGTTGTAATACTTTCTTCTGTGTTACTCTCTTAACATACTATAAGTTGAAGTTATGCTTATAACAGGTGAAGTACAAAACATTAAACTGAAAAAAATCACAGAGGAGGAAAGTGTAACTCAGAGAGGTTGAATAACTTGCACATAGCTAGCACGTGGTAAAGCAGAACCTGAGTAGTTTGCCCCCTGGTTTTCTGGAAAGGCAGCCTGCAAGAGGAAACAGGCTTGACCCTCGAAAGTTGAAGTACTTGTGACGGTTAAGTTCTCATTATTCATTAGTAAACTGACATTCCAGCTTTTAAAAAGCAGTAAATTAAAACATATAATGCTATTTTCATTGACCTTATGAGTTCTCTGAACTGTTAACATCTGCTGGTGTTGCTATGAGTACAGGCTAGGTAAAGTCTATAACATCTACTCCATGAAATGAACCTCACGGTTAGATTTTAAGGCCTAGTGACAAGGCCGTACAGAGACATCTTCACTGTGCAAGATTCTCTGCCACCAAAAATGCTTTAACTGTAGTCTAATTGGATTTGATCACATGAAATGCTGTTGCATTTGGGGGCATGATTCCCTGTAGTACAGAGAGGCCCGCTGCGTGGCAGCTTCATACAACTCCTTTCTGGGTGACTTGTTGGCCTTAGTTTCTGCTCTTTGTCAGCTTCTGGGCTTTACTGCCTCCTTAGACAGCCTCCCGCCTGCTTGTTCTCAAGGTGCATCCCCAGGCTCAATGTTTGACAGTGTTTTCTGGGGAGATACAGCTAGTCTATTTGTTACCCTGAACCAGCTAGGTGATTCACCAAAGCCAGATTTGACCACTTGCAGAGGGCTATGGGCCTGAACTTGAAAAACAGAAAGTCTTACTTCTCTCACACTAGTTAGTAAATAATGAAATCTGCATTAAGGAGAAGAATGCAGAGAGAATCCTTTTAGGAAGTGAACTGAAAAGGGAAGCCATAAGAGATGAACGCGTTTTCCAGGCTGTATCGTCCATTTCTTGGGAATCACCCCAGAGCTAGAAAAGAGAGCACAGTGATGGAAGAATATGAGCAAAACACCAGGATACTGATAAAGCATTTTTTTCTTTTTTTATTTTAAAGAGAGTAGTAAATGAGAAACAAACAAACAAAAAAAAATAGAACAGTAGCAGCATACCAGTATCATGAACATAAACAAATCAGAGCAAGAACATTCAAAGTGATACAGGTTCTCAAGACAAAATAATACGAATCAACAGTGGTTGTTACATTACATATTGATATCCTCAACTACATTGCTCAGATTACGAGATGTAAGAATGAAAGCTTGCTCAAACCATTAAAGGGAATAAGATAATAAGTCTTCTATGAAACATTAGAGATAATACAGACTATCACTAGACAAGATGGTAGGAGTTCACCATTGTAATTCCATTGCATATTGTTACCTTCAAATCAGTTGCTCAGACCACTAGAAACAAGCATGCAAAGTTAATCAGAACATAAAAAATTGTGAGCATTAACTGTTCATTTCAATATACCATCAGACATCTGCAATAGAGTTATCGCAGCCATTCATAAATATATTTATATTTTACGTTACTTCTTCCTTTTTTCTTATTTCCCTCATCCCAGTCCTTCCTTCCTTTGAGCAGTTTCTTTCCCTTTCCTATCATCTGTTGCATGTTTTGAGTTTTACCTAGTCTTTCAGGTTCCTATGCCAAGGAGACAATATGATGTTTACCTATCTGGGTCCGATTTATTTCACTTATGAGTATGGTCTCTAGTTGCATCCATTTACCTA
>NW_004955543.1:1924463-1925678 GCF_000276665.1 Chinchilla lanigera | reverse complement strand
TCCTGTATACAGCATATTGTTGGATTTTGTTTTTTAATCCATTCTACCAGTCTGTTTCTTTTGACTAGAGAATTGAGGCCACTTACCTTTATAGTTATAACTGATATGTATTGATTTATGATTGTCATGTTATTTACTTGCGTTGCTGTCTTACTTTTTCTACCTTGCTTTACTTCCTACCTTTACTTCCTTGCTCTTCTTAAATTTTCAGGGGCTGGGGATTTAGCTCAGTGGCACAGCGCCTGCCTGGCAAGCGCAAAGCTGTGAGGTCAATTCCTGGTACCGGAAAAAAACTAAAACAAAAACAAAAACAAAAAAAATAAAACAAAAAAAATTTTTTTCTTTCTAATGTTGTTCTTGAAATTGCAGTCACGTTTTTCTCTGTCTAGAATATTTTTAGTACTCTTTGTAAAGCTCGTTTGGCACTCATGAAGTTCTTCAATTGTTCTTTGTTGTGGAAATATTTTATTTGTCCATTTAATTTGAGGGATAGTTTGGCAGGGTACATCAGTCTTGCTTGGAAGCTTTTCTGTCTCAGGACCTATAATACTTTGCTCCAAGCTCTTCTCGATTGGGTGGTTTGTGCTGAGAAGTCTGCCGTGATTCTGATGGGCTTTCCTTTGTAGGTAATCTGTTCCTTTTCTCTAGCAGCTTTTTAGCAGCTGTTCCTGTTCTCTAGCAGCTGTTCTTTTGCTAGAGATCTCAGAACTGGAGTATTATATGTCTGGGTGTAATTTTATTTTGGTTGTGGTTGGTTGTAGTTCTATATGCCTCATTTACTGTATATCAGGTTTTGTTTCCATACTTGGGAAATTTTCTGCTATTATTTCTGCAAATATTCTTTTATGTCAGTTGTGTTGCCTCCTGCTGTTTCATTGACTCCTATAAGTCGTACATTATTCTTCTTTGCCTCGTCTTGCAGCTGTTGAATTGACTTTTCCTGGATCCTTGTTGATTTTATGAGATCTTTTCTTTCACGGTTGCTAGCTGCCATACTGTCTTCAAAGTCTGAAATTCTATTTTCAGCTTCATTCAAGCGGTTTTGGTAGCTTTCAGTGGCAGCTTTGTTTTCCTGGAAGTCTCTCTGAATCTGGTTCATGTGTTCTAAGTCCTTTCTATATTTTTCATTGAATGCTTCTGTCCCTTGCCTTTGTTCTTCTATTTTCTTATATGTTTCTTCTTCAGACTTTTTGAGCAGTTCCTTCATTATTATTG
>NW_004955543.1:1904229-1922963 GCF_000276665.1 Chinchilla lanigera | reverse complement strand
CTGCTGGCACAGACTTTGTAGATTCCACCACTGACCTTTGGGCCTTTCCAGCAAATCCATGAAACAGGTCCACATGAGACATTGTCATGGGTTTTGGGCCTCCAGTTGGATTCCTAGAGGCATTGTTATGAGCTCTGGGTATTCGGCTCAACTCGTGTAGACATTGTTGTGGGATCCAGGCCCTCAGCTGGATTCCTTGGTCTTAGTGTGTGGACAGATTTCCTGCACTCTTTTGTATACTGTTCTTTGGGTGACTTATAAGTAATCATATAAAGTATGTGTCCTGTATTATTTTGGTCCCCTTGCAAAATAAGCTGCCCCAAACCGACACAATCCATGACATAGAAGCTGTGGATATGGAGGGCCAACCATAATTTGGTACGTACTAAGAGTCAGATGAGTCTGTGATCTAGGCATTATGAAAGACAATTTTAGGCTCCATTGGCACTGATACTAATGTGGCAAGATCGGCCCTTACCAAACATGCATGTAGCTCTTGTATTCTTGGATCGTGGTGTTGATTCTGGTTGGCAAGGTGGACATCACTAGGAGGTTTCCTAATCTAGGGATTTTCATCAGGATTCCCTGGAATGATTAAAAACACAGACTGCTGATCCCAGACCTAGAGTTTGTGATTCAGCTAACCAAGGGTGTGTCCAGATAATTTGTATTTCTTACAACTTTACAGAAGGTAATGGTTCTGATCCAGGGACCACACTTTGAGAACTGCTGCCCTAAGGAAGGAAAAAAACAGAATAAGATCACTTGTGACAGATCACATTTCTTTCCTTCTATAACATGTAGGATTTATAGTACGGGTACGGGTATGATCTTTGCTATATTTTAGATGGGGAGTATGCTTGGGAAGGATACAGACACCACCTCTTTCTCTAACCTTCTCAGCAGGATTTCAGTTTGTACTGGGCTTATTATGACCCTAGCTTTCCACAGTCCTGAAGGGTCTTGCTGTAAACAAGAAAAGAACCCAGGCCTTACACCACATGGTACTACCACATGGTAGTTTTACTGAACTCTTTCCAATGTTGGAGCTCTCAGAAAGAGATAATATGTGACTATGGAGAGTATATGTCCCATATTTCCCAGGACAGCTCTGATTTCACATATTCTGTTTTCTTGTCCCCATAAATATAATTGTCAGACCATGTCTTGCTTTTGGGTTCAGAAAATATTATTCCCATATGCATGCCTTAGGGGTCCTGGGGAGCCAAAAGCAAGTCTTTGCTTGCTTTCTTGAGATAGTGGGGACCAGGCCAAAAGCCTGGCTTATAGAAATGTCTAGAGAGTTGGGATGAATCTAAATATTCGAGATCAGCAGCAAGCTGCTTGTTGCTTCTTTCATAGTAAGTGTCTTATTCATTCTTGTTACAGATCCTGGAATGTTACAAAGAAGAGATTCTGAGCACTGAGAGGGCTTGAATTCAACCTTTAGCTGCCTTTCTTTCCACCTCCCCTCACCCCCTGGAAGGACCACACAGAAATAACCCAGACAGAAGAGCCACTCCAAAGAAGGAAATTCCATATCCTTCATTGACCCACCACTTGGTCTAATATTTACCTAATCTTCCTGGCAGGAAGTTCTTCCTTCTTGTTAACATCAGTCCCCCTCACTGCAACTGCAATTTCTTTTTCTTTGCTCTGCTTTCAGTCAAAATTGAGAACAGCTGATTCTCACTGTCTTTTATGTGCTTAGAAGTCATATTAAACCACCCTTCCTGAGTGCAGGTTTAACCATCCTTGGAGCCCCTTTATCTTTCCTGCATATTTCTGACTTGTCAGACATTTAATCATTTTTGCCTAGGGAACCAGCTCATGCAATCTGGATGAACAGGGCAGCAAAACCTAAAGCTTTATGTCTTGTGCTAATGTGCAAACTAAATGTTTAGTGGAGACTATTTTCAAGCACACAATTGTGAGTACTTTAAAGTGGACTGTACATGGAACCCATTTCCTCTCCCAGCTCCCCCAACAGGGCCTCCCCTTAGCAGCTGAAATGAGTTAGAAGCAATCAGAGCAGAGTAGGAATCCTGTGGTTTCTGCCCTTCCCTCCTGCTGGTTCAATGGCAGCTAGTCTCTTAAAATGAGCTTTGTCCTTAGTAGAGCCAGTAAGTGGAACTTTGGAATTGGCTGGACAAAGGGTCTTGGAGTAACATTAGGCAAAAGAGCAGGAGGTGCTGCTGCACAAGTGCCACTGGAAGTTGGAGGGGGAAATTGAACGGGACAGGGGTGTAAATACAGATTGATGCAAGATTTGGCCCAGAATCGATTCCATCTTGGAGTTAAACATGCCTTTTTTGGTACATTTGCTGAGGGCTTTTCTGGTCTTTTTGCAGTTGGCCTTTTTTCACTGTCCTAACCCTACGAAAGGGATGTCAACAATCTGTGGCAGAATCCCAGCCTCAGAGCCATTTGGGTTCCTAAAAGAGAGAGGAAGGTTGTCATGCAGTAGGATTCGTTTTGTCAGGCCACCATACCTGCCCACAATGGGATGCTTTCCTGAGCTGTTTCTGTAGCATGGAGTGGCTCTGGGGCCCCTGCCCTTGAAGATGAATCAGATATTGCTGATGGCACTACAGAAGAAATGGATAGGACCAACTAATATTTGCCCTGTTTCTGTCTTTCACTGTTGGCTCTTCTGTTTTGATCAAACCTTAAAAGCTCCTGTCTTCATAAATACTAGCAGTTTGTCTCACCAAACCTACAGGAACAGTTAATATGCCTCGCCATAAAGAAGGTAGAGAGACGAGTGGGGGATACAAAAGACCTTTGGCATTCATATGAGCATGTTGTTGAAAGCGTCATCACAGATACAGTCAGACAGGAATAGAAATTGTCTTGGGGTGGGGAGGGGAGGCCAGTTTGATTGAAGCATTAGCTGTCTTGGCTCTGGGACAAGGAAAATTGCCAAAGAACCATTAAACTCTATGTAATTCCATATAATTCACAGCAGCCACAGGTAATATGAATCAGAGCCGACAAAACTTCACTATCACTTACTATCCATTAGTGCTGAACGAATGCTACATATATTTAGATCTTTTTCTTTTTTAGCTGAATGATGGCGGCCATATTTTCCAAACCCCAAATCAGGAAAGCTAACTTGCTAAAGGACATTTTTCCTCACATTGTGAATTTGTTTATATGAACAGCCTTACAAAGGCATAAACACAAAATCGTGAAGGTATAAAACTAAACTCACTGAACAAATGGCCTTTTAGAAAGGAACCATAGTCACACGAAGTAAGGTCCAGACAGACTCATTCAAACATTGGTGAGGGTCCCCTTCTACCACACCACACACACCTTTTAGGAGTCTGAGGGAACTGGTTAACTAAGTATTACATCAAATTAGAATTTGGTTTATGCCCATCATCTGGATTTTGCTCTCAAATGTTTCAAGGATGGCAGACTAAAAGAGCCTATTGTAATATCTGCACACAGGAAGATGGAGTAGATGTTACTTCGAATTTCCAGATGCTGGGAGTAGTTAAATCTCCATGTTTGTAGTCTATTTATGAGGATGTGTGTGTGTGTGTGTGTGTGTTTTAAATTAACTTCCTAAGTCTAGGAATGTTAAAAACTAAAGAGAATCATATCTGGGCACAGGATATTATTGCTATGCACCTAAGATTTCCTTAAAGACTTTATTCCTTCTACCAAATCAAGAATCTAATATTTACCTCTGATCACCTTGTGACAAATAGGACATTTAGCTCAAAGATAATTATTCTGGAATATTTCAAGTCAATTAAAAACAATGATTTTGAAAAACTTAATATTCCTCTGTGGCAAAAACTCTGCATTGTTGGCTAAAGATCACAAAGAGCAGTACACTCATGGAAAAAAAAAGATTTTGTTACAATCTCAGAAAAGGAAAAGCACTAGAGTGACCTTGGCTATTAAATAGTCTCCGTGCCAAGGTATGTAGAGTGTGCTTTCAGAGAGGGTCCACCATTGTAGGAGAAGGGGCAGGGCTCTACACTTGTGCTTAAGATTAGAGAAGTGTGACTGAGCAGGTACAGGAACTAAAAGTTCATTTCTCCTTTTTCACCCAGCCTTAACCTAAAAGGCAAATCTAATACCAGAAAGAATGGCTTCTGTACAGCACATCTTTTATGCCCTAGGCCTTGGACTAGAATGTCTGTTGTTGCCTCCTTCATTTGCTTCACTTAGACAATGCCTGCATTGCAAACAGAAAATGATCTCTGATATGAATCCCTAGCCACCATTAACACACAGAAACAATTTAGTGTACCTTCATTAATTTGTAGAAGGCCTGTTGTTTTCTGTTAGTTGACACATGTTACTAAGTGGAAAAGAGGCGGTGTGTCATTTCTGTCACCATGTGAATAGGACAGTTGGAAAAGACAGTATGTTCACTTCTTCCCAGATCTGCAAAACTCCATGAAAGTAGCAGCCAGTGTGCCCATTTGACATAAAAGTAAATCTGTCCTGAGGTCTGTAAAAGATACTGACACTGCTTTTACAACATACACATATGGTTTGGTAGGTTCTTTCTGTGGGAGCTGTTTGCTTTGGTAGCAAACAAGGATGGAAGTTAAATGCCTCTTTTCTTCTTTATTTCCTGCTGGTTAGAAGGCTAAGCAAAAGTCAGAAATTGAAATCATTGGTAAAGAAGGGGGAACTGGGCAGGGGCAACTAATATTTTTGGGGTGAAATTCAGGTGCCCAGCTCTGGAACATAGCAAGGAAGCTTATCTTCATCCATCCATATCTGAAGGCAGGACACATGTACCTAGGAAGGTAGACAAGTGGTTTCAAGGCAGCAGAGCAGACCAGTGATTTCCAGAGGAAGTCTTTTTTTCCTCCCCTCAAGTGTATTTAGTGTGTTGGTCCTTTTCCAGTCAGAAGTGACTAATGTTGGGTATATGCACTCTTTAGAAACTCTCTTTGGCTTTGTGCATAATGGAGTATGAATAAATGGCTTCAGGGAACTAGCACTGAGTTATTCAGTGAACCTGGCCTTGGGATGGTTCAGATTCCAGATAGTTAATCACATCCACTTGGGCTAGAAGGCTGTATCTAATTCATTTGCAGTCAGCTGGTAACTTAAAAAGATGGTTCTGATCAATTTGAAGAATGACTTTCAAATTAGCAATGGGTTAATACTGGCAAAAAAAGATTATATTAATCTAAGCAGTATTACTTCCATCTCTCTCTAGTAATCTGGTGGAATTTAACATGCATTCTTGTTCTAATTCAGGCATTACGCACAGTTCAAAAATGCCAAAGAAGTGATATGTACTCTGAGTGCTTTTCCCCCAAGTGCTGAGGATGAAACCCAGGGCTTTATGTGTGCTGAGCAAGTACTCTGCCGCTGAGCTACACTTCCAGCTGACAGTGCTTCTATATTGGATGGTTTATAAAACACTGTTGGTCATTTCAGTATCCTCAGCTCACCTGCTAGATCTGTACTCAGTGACTTCCTCGTGCTGGAGGGCATTATGGATCTGGTTTGCTCTAAACTATTTAAAAAACCTTAAAAGGATCATGTCATAGCTATACATAGTCAACTCAGTTCCTGGCAACTGCTTCTAGAATTCAGAAGCAAAGTTTCTAGCGTACTGTCACATACATTCCTCTATTTTCTCTCTCCCCAGTCTTCCCCAAATTCTCACTATTGTTAACAACTTTGTAAGGCTTTTTGATTGCTTGTTACCACTAAGGGTCCTCTCTTATGAAATAGCCAGGAAGCACAAATATCCATTAAAGGGCCAATAATGATGCCTGAGGGAGAGTTACTTGCCTGCCTGACAATGGCCTGATGAAATTCAGTCACTATAAGTAGGTGTCAGGAGTTCTGGGGACCATAAGAAATAGACATATCTAGCATAGACAAGAGGAATAGGAGTTGATGGTTCCAAAATTGGGCAAAGACTGATTCTGTGTTTAGGACATGTTAAGACAGACAGTGATTACAGATTCACAACAAAACTCTTGAGCTTTACCAATTGGCAGGTAAAGAAAAGGAAGTGTACATCATCATTTTTACTTCCTACTACACGCATCCACCTTGAGGGGAAGAGTGGATGAATACTGTTTTAAAGCAGATAGAAACAATGAATGGGAAAATTCATAAATTAGAACCCTGTGGTGAATACTTACCCTTTAAGAGAAATGTTTTGCCATTTAGAATAATAAACTGTATAGTCTACATGTCTTTAGTTTTCAAATTCTTTCTTAAATTAGAGAATAATTTACATACAGTAAAAGTCATGAATCTCGATAAATGTTTAGATATGTTTGCTCCCATATAATCAGCAACCACTCTAAAATATTATTCACGTGCTTTTACAATGAGTGCACCATCGCTGTAGATAACTACTTTTCAGAGTTATGAACATTGATTAGCTTTTTCTGTTCTTGACCTTCATCTAATATGGAATCATCTAGTAATCTGGCCTCTTTTACACAATACAATATTTTTGAGGTTCATGCATTTATTTGAGATTCGTGCATTTATTTCATGTATCAGTAGTTTGTCTTTTTTAATTACTGTGCAGTATGGTGTGTGTGCATGCACATGTATGTGTGTGTGTCTTTGGTGGATATCTCTGTCACACGTATTTTTATGGGTACATGCATCCCTTTCTCTTGGATGTCTCTGTGTGTTGAATTTCAGGATCTGGGATTAGGTAGGTATACAGATTTCCAGAACAGTTGTAGAATTATACATTCCTGCCAGTAGTGTAGAGTTCAAATTGATTTGCATTCTTGCTCATATGTAATATTTTCAGTCTTTTTAGTGTTAGGCACTCTGGTGGATATGTAGTGATATTTTACAGTGATTTAAAATTTCATTTTCTTGATGAAAAATTTGCCTGAGTTCCTTTTTCATATGCTCATCAGGCATTTGGCTACCTTGTCTAGTGGAGTGCTTATGCAAGTCTTTTGCCAACTCTTAATTGGATGTTTGTCTACCTCTTATTGATTTGCAATTCATTTCATTTTCTGGGTATAAGTCCTTTTTCAGATATATGCATGATGCATGCTTTTTCCTATTCCATGGCTTGTATTTTCTTTTTGTTTTTGGTGACACCTTTGATAAAGACTTTTATCTTTTTGGCTTGGATGAATTCTCATACATCACATTTTTCTTTCATAGTTTCTGATTTTTACATCCTGTCCAAGAAATCTCTGTCCACTTCAAGGTCTGAATGAGAGCTAAAGCCTTCTTATTTTCTTAGGAAATGTTTTTGTCAGTAAAAATGTTTTGAACATATGTCCCCAATATATGTACTTTTATTTATGAAGATATAGTTTATATTCAACAATCGTAAATATTGATAAAGTTTGATTTTAATTTGTTCTAGATAAATAGAAATATATACAAAAGTTCCAGTGAGTCATTGTTTGTTAATATCCTTGAGTGTACACCCCACTCTGGACTCTATTGTTCTGAACTACTGAATATTAACATTTGTGATAAACACTGATAATAATGTCAGCCAAAGACTTCAGTGTCAACAAATGGCTACTGTTGATAAAGTATAAACAAGACCCCAGTGAAGAAATCAGCTAATAATGAAAAGCATTAGTTTTCTCTCATCCAGCCATGTTAATCTCCCCTCACTTGGCTTATAGAGACAGCAGGACATGTGACTTGGTAGGAGCAAAGACAAACCTGCCTTTGATTGCTGACATAGTGAAGTGCTTTTGACTTCTTTCCCCTGTCCTCACCACCAGATTCCTAGAGCTGAGGTTGGCTCTGGGCTGATTTTGTGGCCACATTGCTTAGACTTTGACTAAATCTAATCCCCAGGAAAATTTAATGATTCAGAGCTTTGAAGGCCTTTGTTATGAGGATTAGTATGCTAGAGGGTGATGAAGCACCTGGGAGAAAGGCCTTGTCTGTAGGGGTAGGACGTGCTGTGGAGGCATAGCAGAGCCCAATTGGCTCAAGGTCAGAGGAGTCCCTGGACCTGATCCACAGAGCTTTGCACTCTACACAAGCTCCTTCTATGATCTAGGCATCTGCTTCTTAGGTGGTAGATGGGAAGAATAATTTCTTCCTTGGGATTTGTCTTCTCACTCTAGCTACATAAATGCATTACTCCTTCCAACCAGGCCTACTTACACCTTTTCAACTAGTTGTGATTTTTGAATTTTCATTTATTTAAGAGATAACTTTTTGTTTTCTGTTATGCCTTGTAGTAAGCTGCAATGAAGTAGGGAAGATGAAATTAGGAGCAACAGACTTTCTTGGGTTGATCTTTTAAATCTGGACTGCTTTTGAAATTTGAGAGAGATTTTTTTAAGAGATAGAATTGCTGAGAGGGACAAGTTAGGGCTGCCAGCATCTGCCACTGGGGATCACAGTGTTGAAAAGCATGCCAAGGAGATTGCAGAGGTTTAAAAGCCCCCATCTCTTCCCTATTCAGGGCACCCTGGTTAATTGCTTACAGCATGCAGAGATTCTAAGAGATACTAATAGGGCAGAGAGTGCAGATGAGAAAGAGATAGCTCTCAATCTGTGGTTCACTCAAGATTTCACACTAAGTTTCAGAAAAAGTACAGACTTTATACACTCTTTGAATATCCTACTTCCTAATGGTTAAAATTTCCAAAGCCAGCTTATCCCCATCTCTACATTTTCTCTCTACTGATTTCCCAGAAAATGCTAATTTGATGAACAGGTATTTATATTATTAAGCCTTATAAAAACCTTAAAATCTTTCAAAGATGCTAAAAAGACATTCAGAGGATATATCTGTCTATATCTTTACCTATGAGGACTTTCTATTTGCAAAAAAAAATCAATGATCAGTTATGTTACTTGCCTTGTTACAGTATAAGTAAGCTGGTAGAGGTAGGAGGGTGATCTGGTAATTTGGCCTGAAGCTCTGAGAACTGGTGAGAAAGTTTCAGCCAATGCCTATATTCTCTAATAAATTTCTTGTAGACAGTAGAGGTATTCACAGTCATTTCAGTATTTTTTTAGTGCTGCTCTTATGCTCCTATAATAAGCATTTAATACTTGTTCATTATTGTTGCAGCTGGTATTTCTCCTACTAAATGGATTTTTAAAACATTAATCTAATATTTCTTTCTTTCACATCTGTATATCTCCTAAATTTATTCAGAAGACACAAGCAAGTATCTGCTTGCATCTGACTAAATAAAAGCGACTAAGAAGCTAGTTAAGCGCTGCTACACCCATTTGTCTTTCCCTTTGCTCTCAATGGTCCAACTTGTCACTCTGTTGAACACTTTCTGCTTCACTGAAAACCCATCAAACATTTCCAAATCGCTAACTCATTAACAGAGGATGGGGCTCCAGGAATCTTGTTCTCTCATTGTCCTCACTATGCCTTATTAAATGTTCCATTCTTGGAGAACCACTCTGAAACAATAAACAATTGAGAAGTGGATATTAATTAGTTAGTTTTAAGGGTGTGAAACACTGGTGAAGACAAAGTAAAATGGAGAGAAAATCTGAGATTATCTTTGACAGCAGAAGGATAATGCATGACTTTGGTAGCTGTTCATAGGTCACTGAATGTCAGTACTACAAAGGCCCAGAGCTGTGAGAGCCCAAGGAAATCATAGGCAGGGCCCCGCATTTCACCAGTAAGAGTAAGAGAAGCTGCAGGAGTGGAAAGGAACTTGTCCATGGTCAGTCAACATTTCCCAGATTTCCAGAAACCAGCTGGCTTTTGATTGTATGACCTCTTTGCAAAACATTTTCAGTTACTTGGGCCACTCAGTGGTAGCCTAGTGAGAATTTGGATAATCAAAATGACATACTAAGTTGACCATCATTTATATTTAGTTCTGTTAAGTGTGTTTACATGGACAGTCCAATGCATGTGGGTCTAATCTGAGAATACAAAACAACTTTAAATGAAACAGCATAACTACCCTGAATGTCTGATTTGGGAAGAGCTCATAAACCTTACTGAATGGACAGCATCTTATGATGTTAATATAGCAGGGTATGTTAATTTTAGCAAGTTTGTTGATTCATACCTTTCCTGGTCCTCAGCCAGGTTACAAGGAGGGTGGTAGAAAAGGAAAAAAGAAATGTTTTATAGAAGAGATATATGTAGATGTCCTTTTCCCTCCATCACATGTTTTCTTTTCTTTTGCTTTATTTTTTAATTTTTTGTCTTTCTTCTTTCTTTCTTTCTTTCTTTCTTTCTTTCTTTCTTTCTTTCTTTCTCTCTTCCTTTCTTTCTTTTGCTAGGAACATGAATATATATGCCTTGTCATCTATATAAACAAAAGTGTGGCTGAGTCATTGACCTGGGAGAACTGTCAGAAAGGCAAACAATAAATGCAAGACATGATGGATCTCAGGGATGAAGAAGTAGAGGATACAGGAGACAGACCAGTAAGCAATCATAAAACAGGGCCAAAATGCCTGGAAGAGTAAGGAATCAATTGTATAGCTCAGTAAATGGCCTACATATGGAAAAGAGCTAGTATGGGGCACAGTCCAGGGGGTCTTTAGCTAAACAGTTTCATTTTCTCTGAGAAGGACCTTGGAACAGAAAAAGGAGCACTGTCAACCTGAAGCTGTAGTTCAAGAAAAGAGTCTCTGAGAGGACTCACTGGTGGACAAAATGCAACAGGGAAAATAAAAGACCTGAGCTTTGCTACAGTGCTAATTAAGCATTTTATTTTAAAAGGTTTCCCTCTTTCATATTCTGGCATGGAATATACAGTACAGAGATGTTGATGGTGTAACTCTGTGCTTAATTAGCCAGCTGTGATACTCAATATCAATAAATATTGAAGGGAAGACTTGCTGTGGGTACCAGTAATATGGATAATTGAGTTCTATGAATAAAAGTACAAGTAGATTAAATTAAGACTACTGTACATCAATAGGGAAAATCTATTAGCATTTATTAGTTAGACTACTGTCTGTGGTCCTTTGTTAGCCTGAGGAAGCCTTTTCAACTGGCTGATCCATGTTGAAAGTTCTGCCTAGTGCTGAGGGCCTTCCGTGAATGCCAAAAGAATGACTCATTCAAATAGAACTTCTGAAATTCAAGTACAGCCCTTTCCCTTGCTTTCCTTTTCTTTTTTTCCTCTTATTTTAAGGAGCAGGCAGTCAAGTCTGAGAAATAATAATTATAATGACAATGGGACTAGAAGTGTTACCCTAATTAATTTGCTGAGAGTTGTTCCTCATTTACCAGTATTGGCTTGTTCTGTCTTGAATGGCAACCCAGGTACCAGAACGAAGATAGAAACACACACAATATGTTGAGTTAGCAGCAAATGCATTTAGTAAGTTTCTGATTTAACTCAGAAGTTAAGTTTATTTGTTTTCTTTTTTAAATCCTGGTGGTTTAAAAAGTCCTAAATTAACATTTTTCTCTGCACTCAGGGGGTCTTATCTGCCAAATTGCGTCTAAGCTGTCCAATTTAAAGCTCAGCAGTATTTTAACTTTCATAGTGTGGGGATAGATTGGGGGGTTCTACAAAAGACTGAGAGGGCCAGACATGATAGCACATGCCTGTAATACCAGCTACTCTAGGAAGCTGAGGTAGAAGGATCACAAGGCCATCTTGGACAAACCTGTCTCTAAATTTAAAAAAAAAATCTTTTAAAAAGCGCTGGAAATGTAGCTGTGATAGAGCACCCCTGGGTTCAATCTCCATAGCACACCTAAAACAAAACAAACATACAAAAAATGAGAGAAAGATTAGAACAGGAGTAGAAGTAACCATATACAAGTCTTCAGCAAAGACCCTGACTTGCCCCTTTTAGGACAGTAGGATTTAATCATCCTTACTTCCCCTGTTCATTCTCTCCGAAAAATGCTGGATTAATGTGGACCTTTTCTCGCCTGACCATCTCAACAGACATAGAAATTTTAAGTAACACCTCCTCTCCGAAGCTGAGAGCTATGATCTTTGTTCATTTTTATACCTCTAGCACTTAGTATGTTGTCTGTACATAATAAAAATTCACCAGCTAGTTGAGGAATGAGTTAGTGGATAGATGGATGGGATGAGTCCTATCACCCTGGATGAAATTGGTATTCTAATAGGTGAATCTACTTATTCAGTTTCATGGTAAAGGGAATGTTCTATAGGAAATTAACCATAAGCAATGACATTTGGGGACTCTGTGCTTTACTTTGGTTCGCCTGCCTTAGGGGCTGTTAATTCTGCCTTTGTTTTCAGGGCTTCCCAGGCTGACAAGCTTCTTGCCTGGATTGCAGGAGCCAAAGGAAATTTGTGGGCTGCAGTGGAACAGTGAACACCTATATTCCCAGCTTTTGCTGAATGCCCACTGTGTGTTAAACACTGCAAGCGTGGTTCCAGGCCAATGAGAGCGAACCTTATAAAGCTTTCAATGATGAAAACAGTCCCCTATGGCACATATGCCATAGGTTTACCACCTCTGTTCTAGGCACTTGGAGAGATATGGATACACGAGTAGCTACTTTGTACCAATTTCAGAACTTTTGAAGTTTAAAATTCCACTCACAGAATGAGTTAGCAACCAAATTCAAGGTCTTCAGAGTCCACTACCTCGTGTTAACAAACAGAGCTTATAGTTATAAAGGGATTACCACTCCCAGACGTGTCATGTAGTAACAACTTATACGGTAGATAGGTTTTCTTGCTATCTACACTTACCAAGCAAGTTAATCAAGATATAAAGGTACCTTGCTGAGGATCATGCAGCTAGAAAGTAACAGAGCAAGAACTCAAACCAAGTTTGAATGAGACTTCAAAGCCTGCCCAAAGATAGGAAAGGATTTGCCAGCTTTTGCTGGAACCCATATCTTCTGGCTCCAACTTTTGTGCACATTTTTTTACCCATTCTGTGGGAGTGCCTTCCAAGAGTCATTTTCTGTTTTTAAAAGTGCTTGTCTCCCAGAATAGACTGTTCATTCCTCCAGGCAAAGAGTGCATTATTTCTACCTTGCCTCTTTCCCTGAGGGCTTGTCCAAGCTTTGCCTGCAGTAAATAATGGCCTGTGATCAACTCCTCAGCTGCTCCTAGAAGCTACCTGGAGCCATACCTTAGTCCTGCACGTGGCTCCCAGGTTGGGAGGAGCCAGGAAGTAGAATTATGGGGAAGTCCCTTCACCACCTGCTCTCTATTTTGTTCTCCGCAACACAGATTGAAGATGGAGGCAAGGCAGCTTTGTCCCAGAAGATGAGGACTGGTGATGAGCTGGTGAATATCAATGGCACTCCATTGTACGGCTCCCGCCAAGAAGCCCTCATCCTCATCAAAGGCTCCTTCCGAACCCTCAAGCTGATTGTCAGGAGGTAAGACACGGGGATTTTGCTGTAAGGTTCAGAGGCCACCGAAACTGCATGGTTGGTAATAATGCACAATAGAGTTATGTCTTTATCATGACAGAGTTGTTTCACAAGAATAGATTTTGTAGACAATGGAAGTAGAATGGCATAGGAGAAAGGGCCTTTGGTTCAAATCCCAGAACTGCTGCATATTAAACTTATCATATCAGATAAACGTACTCTGCTTCTCAAGACTTAGTTTCCTTATTTCCTATTGAGAGGACAAAATGACTCAATACACACTAAGGACCTCCCTAATTCAGCATGTTTCTGTCTGCTCCTCCGTAACAGGCTACCACTGTTGAATCACATATCAACAAGATTTAAATAGATCCCACTGCCAGCCACCATAGGCACAGTGGAGGCTGCTGAGAATTCCAAGAAACTGTCCTTAAGGAGTATACAGTCTAACAGGGGAGGAAAGGACACATATGTGACAACTTGATTAGCAAAAGCTATTTAAAGAAAGAATTAAAGGAGGTTTCACATAGTGGAATATAATGGTTAAAATGATGGTTCAAATTACATTGCTATAAAAAAGAAAGAGATTGCTTGGAAATTGATAGGTTCAAGCATGTTAAGGAGGTGGAATATGAGCTAACGGGTGAGTAGAATTTGAAAAATAACCCATCATAGAGGAGGCACTCTGGGTAAGTAAAGTAAGCAGAAGGAATGTAAGGGCATACTTGGACACAGTTATTCTGGGGCTTCCAAGTCATCTACCTATTAGTGAGATTTCCATAGAGCTTTTCTTTCTTTTTCAGTGCTGGGGATCAAACTCTATGCTTCGTGTATGCTAGGCAAGTGCTCTACCACTGAGGTACACCTCTGACCCCATTATCTTTTTTTTCCCATTTTGCTGCTGCTCCTAGGCTTTGCAGTACTGGAGCTCAGACTCTATTTCTATTGGTTGTTTTCCTTAATCCTATCCACATGCCCAGCTTCTCAATTTGAAATATTTCTATTAGAGTAAAATTTAAAAGCATTTCCCCACAGTCCCATTTCTCCCTCTGGCTGCTGTCCTAGCTTCCTTCTTTTATTCCTACTTAGTCTGAGAACAGTTTACACTCATGGTCTTCACTTCTACATTTACTATCTAGCTTTCTATACCCTGTTATCTGAATTTGAGTCCTCGGAAATGACTGCAATACAAATTATCTGCCACTGGTCAAAGCAAATGGATTATTTTCATTCTTCAGCATACATGATTTATATATGGTGTCCACAACTTTGCTCCAGATTGCGCCCCTTTCAGGCAATTCTTCTTTTTTTTTTCTTTTTTTGGTTTTCTTTTTAAATTTTATTGGTACATTTTAGATATTCATAATGATAGCATTTATCCTACAGAATTTGTACCTGTATATGATATGTCTTGCTTCTTTTTTTCCACTCCCCTCCCCTCCCTTACACCCCTCCACCCCTGATTTACAAAAGATTTGTTTGGATTTTTCCTTCTATTCTCTCTTTTCTCTTGTACCTTCCTTCCTTCCCTCCTCTCCCTCCCTTGTTCTCCTTCCTATTTGAAAATTTCCTTCCCATTTCACAATATCTACTGTACATTTTGATCCTTATTTACATTTTTGGTTTCTCACACCACAGAAACAATGTGGTACTTAAACATGTGTATCAAATTTATTTTACTTAAGATTATGATCTCAAGATGCATCCATTTAGGTAACAATGTCTCAACTTTATCCTTCTTCATAGCAAAGTAGTACTCCATTGCATAGAAATATCACATCTTCTTTAATTGTTCATTGGTTGGTGGG
Source organism: Chinchilla lanigera (assembly GCF_000276665.1). Taxonomy (NCBI): domain Eukaryota; kingdom Metazoa; phylum Chordata; class Mammalia; order Rodentia; family Chinchillidae; genus Chinchilla; species Chinchilla lanigera. The sequence goes on along the minus strand of NW_004955543.1, from coordinate 1,907,882 downwards.
TATTTGGGCTGTTTCCAAGATTTAGCTATTACATACTGTGCTGCTATAAACATGGATGTCCATATATTGCTGCGGTATGATGCTGTTAATGCTTTGGGGAAGATACAAAGCAGGGGACTAGCTGAATCAAATGGAACTTCTAGTTTTATTTTTTTGATGAATCTCTATACTGATTTCTATATTGGTTGTACACTCCCACCAACAGTGAAGAAGGGTTCCTTTTCCCCCACACCCCCGCCAACATTTGTTATTGGTTGATTTCTTGATAATAGCTATTCTTTCTGGAGTGAGATGGAATATCAGAGTTGTTTTAATTTGGATCTCTCAAATGACCATTGATGTTGAACATTTTTTTGTATTTTTAGTTTTCATTTCTACTTCATATGAGAAGTGTCTGTATTTCAGATGTCCAATTTTTGATTTGGTCTTTAAATTTGGGGGATCTTTTTTTTGAGATCTTTATATATTCTACATATTCGTCCTTTGTCTGTGGAGCACCTGACAAAATTTTTTCCCACACTGTAGATTTCCTCTTCACTCTTTTGGATGTTTCTTTTGCTATGCAAAAGCTTTTTAATAAGATGAGAGATCCCAGTTGTTGATTCTTTGTGATATTTGCTGTACAATTGGGGATTTTGTTCATAAAGTCTTTGCCTACATCAAAGTCTTCAAGGATTCCACGTAGTCTATCATCCAGGGGACATAGGACTTCTGCTTTAAAATGTAGATCTTTGATCCATTAGTTTAGTGAATATTCAAAGACAAAGGTCTAGTTTTAATCTTTAGTACATGGAAAGCCAGTTTTCCCAGCACCATTTATTAAAGAGGCTATCTTCCAGTGTTTGGCTCCTTTGTCAAAAATGAGGTGGCTGAGTATATTTGGAGTTGTTTTGCATCTTCTAATTTGTTCCACTGATCCTTGGGTGTATTTTTTTGCCAGTACCATGCTGTTTTTCTCACAGTAGCTTTATAGTATATTTTCAAGTTGGGGATTGTGATACCCCTTGCCTTGCATTTTTTGTTCAGAATTTCTTTTGGTATTCTAGGTCTCTTCAGATTCCAAGTGAATTTTAGGACTGTTTTCTCCAATTCTGTGAGATATGCTATTGGCATTTTGTTCAAGATTGCATTAAATCTGTATAACAATGTTGGAAATATAGCCATTTTCGCTATGTTGGTTCTTCCTAACCAAAACAAGGAATATCTTTCCATTGTCTGGTATCTTCTTTGATCTCCTTTTTCAGAGTACTATAATTTTTAATCTAAAGACCTTTTGCATCCTTTGTTAGATTTATACCTAGGTAATTCGTTATTTTTGGATGCTATTGTGAAAGATATTCCCTTAGTTTCTCTCTCAGTGAGTTTCTTATTTGTATGCTATTGATTTTTGAGTGTTGACTTTGTATCCAGCTGTGTTACTGAAGTGGGTTATTAAATCTAGAAGTCTTTCTGTGGAATTTTTGGGGTCTTCTATGTAGAATATCATGTCATTGACAAATAAGGATAATGTAACTTCTTCCTTTCATATCTTTATTCCTTTTATTTTTTTCTCTTTTCTAATTGCTCTAGTTAATGTTTCCAGAACTATATTGAATAGGAGTGATAATGAACATTCTTGTTTTGTTCCTGATTTTAAAGTGAAAGCTTTTAGTTTCTGTCCATTTAGTATGATGTTGGCTGTTGGTTTCTCATAGATGGCTTTTATCAGATTGCGATAAAGATCATCTATTCCAATTATCTATAGGGTTTTTATCATGATTGGGTGTTGAACTTTGTCAAACTTTTTTTTGTACATCTGTTGAAATGATCATAAGGTTTTTGTCCTAGGCTATGTTAATATGGTGTGTTACATTTATTGATTTGTGTATGTTGAATCACCCCTGCATCCCTGGGATAAATCCTACTTAGTCATGGTTTATATTCTTCTTGATAATTTCTTGCATTTGTTTGCTTGTATCTTATTGAGGATTTTTGTGCCTATATTCATTAGGGAGATTGGCCTGTAATTGTCCTTTTTTGGTTGGATTTTTCTCTGGTTTTGGTATCAGAGTAGTACTTGCTTCTAGAAGTGACTTTGGGAGTATTGCTTCCCTTTCAGTTCTATTAAAGTATTTGAGAAGAGTGGCATTAGGCCTTTTGTACATCTCATAGAATTCCACACTGAATCTATCAGGACCTGAACATTTCTTTGCTAGCAGGGCATCTTCCAGAGCAGCTTCCTAGCCAGTTACAGGAACATGAAATTCCATTATTTCACCTACTTATCCTTTCTTGGTGAGTTCTGTGTATTTCTCCTCTCCTGCATAATAACATCTGCCTCTACCAGGCACTTAGGAGTGATTATAATTATGGCCTTGGAGATCGAATGACCTTCTGGTTTTCATTGTGCAGGAGGCCCTATGCCTTCAGCCTCCCACCTTAGCCCCTGTTGGTGGCTTTCAGTGCATAATTTATGAGGTGATGCTGCCCCCTTGTGGGCAATTTAACCTTTACATATCTACCACCTTCGGCTGGGAATTCCTTACTGTTTGGTCTTAGCTTTTTTCTTAAATTCATGAAAGAGCTCCTAACCCATGAAAAAGTGTGATTTCTGTATTCATGAGTAATTAACACAGTGTTTTATACAAAGGCTGAAGGAGTTTTGTCTCAGTAAGCAACCCAGTGACAAAGGTCCAACTGACCTTTTGTTCCGAGTGTCACTTGTTCCAGGATAAACACAAAGAGAAGGAACTGTAGAAAGTGGCCTACTGTGAAAAGCCAAATCAACTTTTCTTCCTGTATTGCTGGTTTGATAATGGTGGCCTCAATCAGAAAGATTCCTCAAGTGTCACCCTCAATTCTTCTCTTGCCCCAGCTCCTCCAATCCAAGTAACTCCAAGTCTTAGTGTTCCTGACCGGCTAAACATCTCCGTGGTGCCTTTGTTTTATTTCAGTCACTCCCGATTTTTCACCTGAAATACAGTATTTTAAGGGCCTTCCCACTGGTTTCTCAGCACTCATTCTCACTCCCTTCCATTCAGTCCATTCTCAGAACAAGTGTGTGGTATGTCACTTGTCCATTAAACAAACAACCCAACAGGGACAGCAACGATTCAGCCATGTTGTTCTCAAAAGATTCATTTTATTCTGATGGAAGATACAAACCATACTGAAGATATTGCATTTATAAGCCATCTTTTTGCAAAAAACCAGCTTCTAAATATGTAAGAAAACTGTTGACAGTACTAAAAGTAAAACTGTGTAAATGTCTTTATGGGAGATTTTAACATAATTTAACTATGACAGCAAAGTAGACTAAAAATAAATTTTTAGATTTGTAGACCATCATTAGATCTAATTGATAAATTGCAAAATTATACTTTTTAGGCATACATCTTACCTTCTTTTCAAGTATTCAGAGACATACTTCTCTGAAAAAGTGGTCACATGTCATTCCACAAAGAAAACCATTGAAAGCTCTTAAAATTAGAAATCACACTGGCTTGCAAGGCATGGTGGCATGTGCCTATAGTCTCAGCTACTTGGGTGGCTGAGGGAGGAGAATTGCTAGAGCCCAGGAGAGCGAGACCAGCCTATGCAACAGTTTTAACGAACAGCAAGATCTTGTGGAAGGAAGGAAGGAAGGAAGGAAGGAAGGAAGGAAGGAAGGAAGG
>NW_004955543.1:1898136-1904129 GCF_000276665.1 Chinchilla lanigera | reverse complement strand
GGAAGGAAGGAAGGAAGGAAGGAAGGAAGGAAGAGAAAGAGAGAAAGAGAAAGAGAAAGAGAGAAAGAAGGGAGTGGGGAGAAAGAAGAGAATTATCTTGGTTCTTTTCTCTGATGGTAATGTACAATATTTATAAATTTTAAAAAAATTCAGCAGAAATCTTGGGGTACTTTGATATTTCAGGACACATTTACATGTAAGCAAGAGCTCAAAGAAATACTAGGTGACCAATCAAAATAATAAAAACATTACCCTGACTTACCAAAACTTTGAGATAAGTAGTATATTTAGAATAAAACTCATAACCTTCAATATTTTACTATTAAAAGGAAGAATGAAATTATATGACTAAAAATCCAATATAATATGAAGCTAAGGGCTAAGGTCTTTTTTAGAGAAGAAAAATTTCATAGATAAGCTTCCAGCAAATTTAATAAGTAAAACAAATATGAATTATATATTAAATGTAATGATAAATGGAATATAACAAATAGAAAGAAAGTCTCTGACATTAAAGATACTACATACACATTCTATATTTGAATCATAGTTTAAAAATCTCAGAGAAGTTTAAAATATCTAATAAAATTTTAAATGCCAAAAATTATTAACAAATTAGAGAATAATGAGACTTTAAAACAGGAGCATGTCAAAGAATAATCCAAGAGGAATTTCTAAAACTATTTTAGGCTCAGTGAGCTCCTTCAAATTTTATAGGAAAAACCAATTCAATTCTATAATAACGTTATAGATTTGAAAATGTTGCAGTTATTAACACTGCCTTTGAGCCTAGCATTATTTAATACCAAACCTGAAAGACTGCTGTAAAAGAGAATTAATGTATTCTAATTAATCTATTTACAGAAAAAGTCTATAAATGAAATCCTTCCAACTCTTAATCACTGATATAAGACTAACAATGCAATGCGAGTGTTAAACTGCAATTTTTAAAATGGAAATTCTTAAACAATACAGGTATGAAAATTAACATGTGTTCAAGATTTTATTAACTTTACTAAGGGAACTGTAAGGTGTTACAAGTAGTTCAAAGTAGAAGTCAAAGAAACACAAATTTAATTTAAAAGTAACAGTGAACAAGTATATCAAGCTGGAAACTAGATGAAGAAATATCTCCCATTTACAATAGCAACCAAACACATAAAATATTGGGTGATGCCTTTAAGAGGAAATATACATGACAGAAACAGTATATATATGGAGAAAATTACAAAGCTATATAAAAATGTGTGCAAGCGATTTTTGATGGTGTGGAGAGTCCTAGGCACTGTAAGCGATTGTTTTACAAGCCACGCCACAGTTTTAATGAACAGTTTGTTCACGAGGCTCTGGTTTACAAATGTTGTCTTTTAGACAACTTCCAAGCCATAATTCCTTTTCTTTTTCTTTCTTCTTTTCTTTCTTTCCTTTTTCCTTTCTTACTTTCTCCTTCCTCCCTCCCTCCCTGCCTGCTTGTCTCTCTCCCTCCCTCTCTCTCTCTTTCTTCCTTCCCCATTTGAATAACCTCTCAGCTGCCTCAGATCTGTTTGTCAAGGTGTTACCCGAGAGATGAATCCAAAATACAGATTCAATGATATTGATCTCCTGCTAAGAACTGGTGAGTGGCTTTCACTGCCCAGAGGCATGATAGACAAGCCATTTTATATCCTCATCCAAACCCACACCTGCAGCTTCATCTGGCAGGCTTTGTTTTCATTCTGGGGCTATATCATTTCCTAAGAATAAACTGTTTATCAACTCTGTGACTCTATTGTTTTTGCTACCTGGAGCATCTGTGTTTTCTTTTCTTTCCTTAGTTAATGCCTCACATTAATATAAACATGCTGCAAGACTCATCCCTTGGGTTGGCATCACCAGGAAACCTTTTTCTACAACCTCGGGTGGACTAAGGTGACTTTTCACTGGCTCTTATAGAACACTAGTCTTTATCGCATGGTATGGAAAGAAGCTGTGTATTTATTTTTCCCACTAGACTAGACTGGGGATTGGCAAACTATACTTCATGGGCTCATCCAGGCCAACACCCATTTTTATACAGCTTGCTAAATAAGGGTGTTGGTTTTAAAAATAAACTTGAAGCGGTCAGTAAAAACAAGAGTAGTGTTTCATGATGTGTGAAATTATAGGAAACTCAAATTTCAGTGTCCATAAACAAGGTTTTATTGGAACTAAACCACACCTATTCATTGATGTGCTGTCTATGCTGCTTTCTCACTAAAATGGTAAATTGAGTTGTGACAGTGATCGTATGGCCTTAAAAACCTGAAATATTTTCTATTTGGCCTTTGCAGAAAAATATTTCTGCTCCCTGGAGCAGAAGAGCCATGAAGGAAGAGGCCACTCCTTATTCATTGTTCTTTCTCCAGGATGTAGTGCCTTGTATGGCCCAGGAAGGATTCAGAACATTTTTTTTTTTTTACACATCCCCACATAAAGAAGTAGAAATGACTCAGACAATTTTTGTACATGTCCTGATGTAAGGAAATAGCTATAATTGCCTCTTTCACTTATGGGTTTATTTTGCAGGGTAACCTAAATTGGCACAGGACATTGCATCCATTCTTTTATGAGCATTGCTATTTGTGAGGCTGTTTTTGAATAACTGATTAACTCGGAGTGCCCTGAACAAGAAACAAAAGTCCAGTTTTTATCATTGAACCTGTTGTCCAGAGTTTGGATCAGTATAAGCATTATGAAAACAAACTGCCACATCGTGGGGCCTTGTCCAGACCACCTGCCCACCTCATTCTTTTTTTTCTGTCGTTATCATAATACTTTTGCAATCTACAATTAAATGGAAGGAATTAAAGCTATTAAAACTCGTTAAAAATGAAGTCGTCCTATCATATATTAATACATCAGATACGAGATGTTTCATAGTTGGCATAGTATTATACCAGTGCTGAAAAGGCAAGAGACAGAAAAATTAAAGTAATATTATAAAGCGGGGACAGGCAAACTATGGCCAATGGCTAAATCTGCCCTGCTGTCTGCTTTTGTAAATAAAGTTTCATGGAACATGAGCATTCTCACCCATCTATGAGTTGTCTGTGATTGTTTGCGTCCCACAGTCACAGAATTGAGTAGTTTCAACAGATACTGTATATGCTACAATGTCCAAAACACTTTCTATCTTGTCCTTTACAGAATAAGTTTGTTGGCCCCTAATATAAAGCATCCTTCAAAAAAAAGATAACCTTTAGACTTTAGCTAAAGGTTACAAACCCTGAAAGAAAACCATCATAGTTTATAAGTAAGGATGAATATAAAAAAAAATCACAGAATAAAACCAACAAACATCATAGACAAATTGATGATTTATTGAGGTTCAGTTATTTAAATCTGAGCCATGATGTGGTACAGGTAAAACGACTATCATTTGGGCTTGTACACATATGTGTTTGCTGACACAAGATATTTATTGAGTGCTGCTGGAACCTAGATACTGAATTAGCTGCCGTGGATACCATGGAGAATACCAAAGTTCCACTCTCTTCTCACGTGGAACTTGCTGTGAGTCGAGTTTCATCCTCACATGACTTCTAACTGTGTGACTTTGAGCAAGTTTATGTAACTTATTCTAGGTCCTCTTTTCCTACCTATTTAAGAAGAATTCTATTTTTTATTTTACTTTATTTTAGTACTTATATGTGATACAGTGACTACTTTCATTTGTGGTATTTGATACATGTACATGACATATTTTAATTCTTTGCTTACATCCTCCTACCTTCCCCGCTTCCCCCTTCCCTTCCCTCCATCCTCTGATCCCCTTCCCACTTGCAGTAGATCTGTCTCCCTGTTTCATTTTATACATCTTTTATTTTGTTCTTTATTTATACTTTGGATCTCTCATAATAGAGAAGCTATGTGGTATTTAAGCTTGCATGTCTGATTTATTTCACTTAACATTAATGCCTCTTTTGCAAGTTTGTTGTAAGGATTAAATAAAGTACTTTTTCAAGTCATTAAAGTAATGTTTATTGAATGCCAATTGTATGCTCAGCACTCTTGTAGTATTACTGATACAGCAGTTAATACAGCAGATTTAAAAGAAAATCTTTCCTTCATGGAAATTATCTTTTAGATAAATATGTGAAAGTACCTGAAGTAAAGTAGGCATTAGGTAACTTTGCTTTTTCTCAAGTATGAAAAGGAAATAGTGCTTATTCTTCATTACTGGTTCTAGAGGGAGCATAATACTTCACTGCAGAAATTTCCTTTTAATAAATAACACTCTTGACAACATAGACCAGATTATTTTGTCAATCATCTTAAAAACTGTCAGAATAATCATTAGGTTGGATAGATCAAGTTGTGCAAAACAACTACTTCCAAATTGGTTTACTTCTCTTTTATTACATGTATCTCTTTGTCCTTCTTTTCCTTAATAGTGCTGGAGATTGAACTCAGGGCCTCCCACATGCCAGGCAAGCACTCTACCACTGGGCTATATACATCCAGCCCCCTTCTTCCCATTTGCTATGCTATTCCTTGAGCTGCAGAGTTTTCTACCCTCGTCTTCCAAACCAAAGACTGGCCATACACCAAAGTCAAGCTCCAATCAAAGGCAAATTTATTCTCAGAGCTAAAATAGGTCTCTGTATCACTGTGCTTGGTGATTCCATTTCACAGGTAAGAAAACAGGCCTAGAGTGAGGAAGGGCTTTCCTAAGACCACGGACTTGGGAGTGACAGAGGTAGCACTAGAACCAGTATTTCTGCCTGCCAGTCCGGTTTTCTGTCCGGTTTTCTGTTCTGTATTTCTGGCCTGTGGTACACTTGCTACCTCCTTTGAGAAACTTTCCTGCATTTGGCGGAAATGACTTCTTCCCACAACAAAATAAGTTCATGATTTTATCTTTTAACTTAACATTTTCTTCTGCCAGCTCTTCTTTTATAAACTGATTTACTTCCAAATGTTTCACCTATTCCCTGGGCATACGAGACTGCCAAATCCCAGGCCCCAGCTTTTCCTTCTTCCTGAGCTCCAGACTTCTAAAGTATTCACTTTGCCTCACACACCCCACCCTAATGTCCTGATATCTATATTTTTGTCCATGGCATCTGTACTTTCCCTGTAAGTAAGGCTCACAACTGTAGAGCTCTGTTCAATTCCCTCCTTTGTTGCCAACTGTCCCAAGTGTTTGTGACTCGCTCTGCAGTGTTTCCAATATGCATCCCATCTATCTCCCCTGGCTTCTTCCTGCCACTGATAGGGACTCATTACCTCTTATCTGGATGCTCTCCAACTCATTCTTTGCACTTCTGCCAAATTAATCTTCCTAAAATATATCCCAGTATTTACTTCAATCAGCAATAATTGTGCATTGGATAAAGCCCATGAGTTATAAGATCTCTATTGTGCTTAAGCTGGGTCATGTCATTTCATTTCTGAAGAAAGTCTCAACTGGCTCCAGAAATAAGTCCAAGAACCTCAGACCAGAGTTTATGACCTTGTATAGATGGGTCTATATGATTTATCTTCTTGCACCCCAAAGGGTTCCTTAAGAGAGATAGCTCCTTCTTTGTACACACTCAATTCTTTTGCCTGTGTCCTGGACCTCATTCTCCTGCAGTTCAAAAAATCTTTTCCCTTGAATTCCTACTGTCTCTTCTTTAGATATTGTCAGTTTGTCATCCCATTTGCTACAATTTCTTCTCCTATGTCTACAAACCTGGTCAGCACTCTCCCGTTTTGAAAACAACTTTTCTCAGACCTGTGTTCACGTCTAGCTATTTCCCTTTGGACAACTGTATTTGCTCACTGGTTATTCTTCTGCATGTTTCTCTCACAAGCACAATGTGAAACATTCTAATTTGATCCCTCACCATATCTTTCAAGTGAGTCTGCTCAAAATTACCAGTGACCTGTTAATTTACTTTTTTTTTTTTTTTTTTTTTGGTTTTTCTCTGGTACCGGGAACCGAACTCACGACCTTGCACTTGCCAGGCAGGCGCTTTGCCGCTGAGCTA
>NW_004955543.1:1884381-1896926 GCF_000276665.1 Chinchilla lanigera | reverse complement strand
ATATTCCATTATATAAAAGTACCACAATTTTCTTATCCAGTCCTCAGTGGGTGGACATTTGGGTTGCTTCCACATTTTAGCAATTACAAATTGTGCTGCTATGAACATAGGTGCACATATATCACTGTGATTAATGAATTCTTGAATTGTGTTTGCAAGTATCTTCTGAGGAATTTTGCATCCATGTTTGTCATGGCTATTGACCTGTGGTTTTTTTTGTTGTTGTTTTTGTTGATTCCTTATCCTCTTTTGCAATAAGGGATTGCTAGCTTCATGGAATGTTTAAAATCATCCCTTCCCTTTTAATTATATAGAAATATTTGAGGAATATTTGTGTTAGCTCTTCTCTAAATTTCTAGTAAAATTCAGCAGTAAATTCATTGGGTCTTGAGCTTTTCTTGATTGCTATAGTTTTTATTGTTGCATTGACTTTATTATTTATTTTTGGTCTTTTCATACTTTTTTCATATCTCTTTGGTTCAATTTTGTTAAGTCATATGTGTGTAGAAATTTATGTTTCTTCTATATTCTTTTATTTATTGAAATATGTTTTCAAAGTGGTTTCTAATAATCCCATGTATTTCAGTTTCTAATAATCCCTTGTATTTCAGTTTCTAATAAGCCCCTGTATTTCAAAGTGGTTCCTAATAATCCCCTGTATTTCTAATAATCCCCTGTATTTCAGTCTATTATGATTTTCTTCTTCATTTCTTATTTTACTGATATGGTCTTTTCTCTGTTAGTGAGTTTGGCTAAGGATTTATCAATCTTATTTATCCTTTCAAAGAATCAATTCCTTGATTCATCTATCCTTTGTATTGTTATTTTGGTACTTTTATCTTTATAATTTCTCTCCATCTATTTGTTCTGTGCTTGGATTGCTCTTGTTCTTCTCACACTTTGAGATACATCTTTAGGTTATTTATTTGGGATGATTCTGTTTTGCTAATGCAGACGTTCATAGCTATAAATTCACCCCTCTTACTCATAGCTATTAACTTAACACTCATAGCTTTCATTGGGCCTACAGATTCCAATATGTTGTATTTCCGTCATTATTTGATTCTAGGAATTTTTAAACATCTTCCCTGAGTTTTTCTGTGACTTATTGATTGTTCGGGTGTGTATTATTTAATCTCCATGTATTTGTATAGTTTTTATGGTTTCTTTTGCTATTGATTTCGAGTTTTATTCCACTATGATCTGATAGGTTGCATGAGATTATTTCTTTTTTTATATTTATGGACACTTGCTTTATGGCCTAAAATGTGGTTCATTTTGAAGAAAGTTCAATAGGCTGCTGATAATAATGTGCATTATGCTTTTGTTGGATAAAACACCCATAGATATCAGTTGAATCCATTTGTTCTATGGTGTAGCTTAACTCAGATATTTCTTTGTTGATTTTTTTATCTGGTTGACATGTCTATGATACTGGGGTATTGAAGTTCCACACAATGGGTGTATTCTTCTTTATCTGCTCTTTTATATCAGGTTATTTTTGTTTTATGAAGCTGAGTATACTGTCATTCACAATTACAATTAATATGTAATGGCCATTATTTGTCTTTTCTGACCCATTTTGGTTTGAAATCAAATTTGTCAGAATTTAGAATAGCTACTCCTTCTTGCTTTTGGACTCCAACCGCTTGGAGTATCATTTTTCATTCTTTCATAGTTAATCTGCGTTGTTGTGGATGGAGTGTTTCTTGCAGAAAATGTAGTTGGGTCTTGTTTTTTGATCCACACTGCCAATATGTGTCTTTTGATTGAAGAGTTAAGACTATTTAGATTGAATTTTATTATTGAAAGGTATATACTGATCTCATCTTAATATTGTTTTTCCAGTGTTTGACTCTTGTTTTCCTTTTGTTTAATTACTCTGCCACTGAAATTTATTCTTTTCCTTAGTCTCATGGACTGAAACAAGAGTTTCCACTCTCAAAATTCCTTTTTACTCTAGTACTTGAAACTTTAGCCAAAACACTCAGGCAAAAAAAAGAAAACAAACAAACAAAAAATGGAAAGAAAAGGAAGAAGAGAAATTATTCCCATTTGTAGATAATATGATTGCTTACTTAGGTGACCCAAAAAACTCCACCAGAAGACTTTTAGATACAATAAACACATTCAGAAAAGTAGCAGAATACAAAATCAACACTCAAAAATCAACCATGTTATTGTATACTAATAATAAATTCATTGAGAAAAACATCAGAAAATCAATTCTATTCATGATGGCTTTAAAAATATTATATACCTAGGAATCAACCTTACCAAGAAGATGAAAGGCCTTTAACAAAAAATATAGAACTCTGACGTTTCTTCTACTCGATTAATCACTCCAGTACCCTTAATGTCAGTCTTTAAAAAAATTTCAGGTCATGGGCAAAATATGGACAAATTTTCTGCAAGAGTGTAACATGCCTGGCCTCTAGTCCAGTTGTCAATGGAGTCCTTATTCCCAACTGAAACCTCCTGAGCCAGACTATTACTGTCGGCATTCCTGTCAGCATTCTGGTCTTTTGAGCTCTGACCAAAATCGTCTATGAGGCTCTGCTTAACAGCATTGTAGGGCTTCTCCAACTGGCATCTGAAAAATTTTCCAAACTCTTCCCGCAAACCAGATCCAAAGGTTTCTAAACCACATACTCATGAACAATTACAGCAGTGACCGCACTTCTCTGGTACTAATTTTCTATGCTAGTCACCTTCCCATCACTGGGACAAAGTGCTGGACATTCATAATTTAAAGGAGGAGAAGTTTGTTTGGGTTCATGATTTCAGTGGATGGTCAGCTCTCTCCAAGAAATAAATGACATGCTAGAAGGATATGATGGAGGAAAGCTGTTCAACCCATGGAAGCCAAGAAGCAAAGGGAAAATGGAGGAGACAGGGAGAAAAATACGAGTTTCCAGGTCATGACCCCGGTGATGCACCTCCAATGAGGCCCCGCCTCCTAATAGCACATGCAGCTGCTGAACTCGTCAGTGGATGAATCCACGGATTAATATTTTGCCCTCATGATCCAATCTCCCTCCAAACACATGAAATGGGGGAGGGCATATTTTCAATCTAAACAATAACAGATAGCCTATGGAATGAGAAAAAATTTTCCAGCTGCTGTTCTTATCAGGAACTAACATATAGAATATATAAAGATCTAAAATAAAAATACACCCCCAAACAAATGACCTGATGAAAAATGGGGAAATGAACTAAATAGAAACTTCTCAAAAGCAGTACAAATGGCCAATAAGTGCAGAAAAAATATTCATTATCTTTAGATGTTAATGAGACTCGAATAAAAGCAGTGCTTATATTCCATTTTACCTCGGTCAGAATGGCTATCAAGGGGTGGAAGGAGGGGTAAACAGAGAAGGAGAAGGGGACATGAAAAGAATTAAGATGTTTTGTGTACATGTACCAACACTCCATGATGAATGTACTCATAATGTACTGCAAAGAAGTACTAATAAAAATTTTTAAAAGACTGCAAAAAGCAACAAATGTTGGCAGTGATGTGTGGCAAAGGAACCTTCTCCTCAGTTGGTGGGATTCTAAACTAGGACAACTACTATGGAAAACAGTATGGAGATTCCTTGTGCAAGGTTTGTTGCTTATTAGATGGAGTTATAAGTTACACATGCTATGTAGGAGACCTAACACATATTGAGTGCCTAGTGGGTCCTGATCACTGGGCTGGGTACTTTATATACCTCCTATTAAAAGGAAGGTAAAATGATCTAGTTTTGGAAATGTAGCATTTGAAGCATCTCTAAGAAATGTCCAGTAGGGAGTCCTAACTATTGGTTTAAAGAACAAAAAATAAGAAAGAACTCAATAATTAGATTTAGATTTATTTGAGTAGGTGGTAAATAAAACCACTGAGTTGGATGGGATCTTTTAGAAAAAAATCGAGAGGAAGGGAAGTGATCTAAGGACTAGGTCCTAGGAGACAAACATTTCCAAGCTAAGCACAGGGAGAGAAAGCATTCATTCATTAATCTGACAAATGTGTACAAGGCCTATATTTTTTGCCAGGTACTGTTGTAGGAACTGGTGATATAGTAGTGAAAAAAACTGTTCTTTTACTTATAGACTCATGTGACATGCTTAGCAGTCACTCTACCACATAGACTTGATATTCTGGTGGGGATGAGAGAAGTAGAAAATCACAGATAATCAATTATATAGCATCAGTTAGTGCTAAGTTTTATAAAGGAACATAAAATAAATCAGTGTTGTAAAAGACATGTAAAATAATGAATTGCAGGTATGACAGAGGCATCTGGGGCAAGGAAACTTTAGCTAGTGCTGGAAAGGCCTCTCTGAAAATACTTGAACAAACAAATGATAAGGAGGTAGCCTCATAAAGATCTGAGGATAAGAGTATTCCAGGCAGAAGGACATCAGTATAAAGGCTCTTAAAATGGAAAAATATTCTATATTCAAAGGTCTGAAAGAAAGCTATTGAAATTCTAGTTTGTTGACCAAAGGAAGCATGAAGGGAAATGAAGTTAAAGAAGAAATCAGGACACAATCACATAGGGCCTTCTAGCTTTAGTCATGAGTTTAAATGTATTCTACTCATAGGGGGAAGACATTAGAGGATTGTAAACAGGATAATGATATGATTGGTTAGGGACTTGGAGATAATAGCACTGGCTGCTGCATGGAAACAGACTGTAGGGAGGAGAGGACCAGTGAAACTTTTCAGGAAGTTAATTGCAATAATTCAGGCAAGAGATGGTGGTGGGTTAAACTTAAATTTTAGTAATGAATATGTAAAAAGTGAGTGGATCTACTAAGCATTCATCTGAGAGTGAGGGAAAAAAAGGAAGAGTAAAAAGAGAAAGAAAGAGCAACTGGAGATGTAGGAAGAGACATACAGTAGAATGTTGCCATGGAAACCAAACTCAGGGAAAAGATTTTAAGAAGGAGCAGTCCATCAGGAAACATCACTAAATACACTAGTCAGGTTAGATGAATATTAAAAAGAGACTACCGGGTTTGCTAATTCAGGGGCTATTAGTTGACTTTGGCACAAAAGCCTTCATTAAAACATTAGGGTAGTAGGGGTGAAGCTTCGTGGCAAAGAACTTTTTTTCATGTACTAAGAGGCCTTGGATTCCATCCCTAGCACCACAAAAGAAAAAACCAAGGTAAACGAAACCACATTAGAACAAAATCAATTTTAATGAAGGATAAATAGTAGATTAGGAATTTTATATGTAGGTAGTTTTGGTTTTTTGCTAGCATTTGAACCCAGGGCCCTGCTCATACTTATCAGTCACTCTACCACTGGGCTACATCCCCAGTCCAACAACATTTCTAGGAGAATGGCAGATGAACTGGGGAGAGAAACTTGTTTATCTTCTTTATTGGACTGTTAATTCTTGGAGAAATAAGGACATATCAAATTTACATAATATACATATAGCAACTTCTACAGGATATGCTAGCAAGTCTCCAACAAAGGTTGAGTTCTGGACCTAGAAAGACTGCAGACTCTCCTAAGACACTCTTTTGAGAAAATTGGATCACTCTGCTACCCTTGAAACATATGGTTAGAAAAAGTCACTGAGGAAATATTCCTGTGCCTTAGAGAAGTAAAAGAGTGGAGTTGATAGAAGGTACAATAGTTCCAGCACAATCTGTAGTCTCTTGACACACACCTCTCTGCCTCATATGTAGATAGAAATCTGGAAGGTCTGACCCCAGAACTGCAAAGAATTAGATGGTGTTTTTCTTCACAGGGTCCAAAATACTTAGATGGCTCGAAGTCATGTAGGGTTAGTTTGCTCAGCTGCAGGTAGCTTAACAATCAGCCATGGTGGAGAGAAGGATTTGTGTGTAATAGCTATGTAGCTATATTTGAAGGGTATAAATACAGCAGTAAGCCAGGCACAGTGGTACATATGCATAATCCCAGTTACTCAGGAGGCTGATACAGGACACGTTGCAAGCTCCAGGCCAGCCTAGGCAACTTAGCAGGACCTTGTCTCAGAATGAAAAGATAAAAAGGGATGGAGGTGTACCTCAATGGTAGAGGAGTACCCTTGGGCTAGATCCGCAGTGCCACAAGAAAAAAAAAAAAACATACAGGAACAAAAAAAGGGATTTTATAGAATAGAATTATGGTAGATCAGAGCATAATTAGATGAAATCAAAATAGGGCTGTTTAAAGGTATCTGAGAAACCATCTTGCCACTAAAAATTACTGGATTGTGAGCAAACCTTTGACAGGAAATAGTGGAAACCCCATCACTGAGTCACAGTTATTTACAACTAGACAGGACAATGTTGAGAAGTCATGTAACATAATACAGGGAGTGGTTTCACTGTTCCCAAAGGGATATACTGGATGTGACCTAATAGCTTTTTCCTATACTAATTTAGTTGACTGTGTCAGAGAAAATACAGGATGTCAACAGGTTTAAAGAGAGGACTCCAGAAGAGATGCAGAATTAGTTAGGGACAGGTGAAACTCCATAAATGTAGGACCTTGTGCTTCTCACTGAACTTGAACTCAAGGCCAGTACTAGAATACAGTGTTTGATGAATAAATTAATAGCTGATGAATGAATGAATGACACCTTGGGAAGCACACCTGGGAACACCAATATAAGATGAGCAGTGGACTGACAGGTTAGACATGTTCTTTAATATCTCTGAGTGAGATTTCTCATTTATTTTTCAATGATTTCTTCTCAGCATGAAATGAGAGTATAGAGATAAGATATATAGGGTGTTCCACAAATATGGTGAATGCTTAAAGTTTTAAAAATTTATTACAATAAACGATGCATTGCTATTAATACCCCTAAAATATTCTTCTGTGTTTCAAGCACACTTATCTCACTATTCTTGCCACTTTCTTTTGTTATATTTAAACTTTTGTACTACGACTTGTGGTACAGAATGATTACATTTATCTTGGGGAGTTGATGTATGCATAGAACACATCTTGATTCTTTTTTATTCCTTTCCCCTCCCCTCCCTCTTTCCCGCCTGCATCCTTGAGTCCCTTTCTGAAGCAGTTCTGGAAGTCCTTTTTTAAGTATTTAATTGCCTTGTTGTGGCTGCCTCTATGTCGTGAATCAATTTTTAAAAGTTTACCTTTGGTGGTCATTTTAGCTTTGGGCAAAAATCAGAAGTCGCAAAGCGGCACATCCAGTAAAAATGGTGGAGGATGACACATTATAATATTTTTATGAGCCTACCTTCCCATTGGATGGCGCATAGCAGCACTATTCACTGTTTTTTTTATCACAACTTGCAAAGGCAGTCACAAAATAGGACTTCAGAGCGACTAAAGAAAGTGACAGTAACAACGCGACAAGTATGTTTGAAGCAAGGAAGAATATTTTGAGGGAGATTAATGGTAATGTGTCTTGTACCATAATAAATGATTTTAATTTAAACATTGACAATATATTGTGATTGCCACTTGTGCTTCGAATTTGCCATCTTAAGAAGTATCAACTCTCTTTCCATTCTATTTTTTTTTCATATTCAGTGTCTTCATAAAAGTAAAAATTTCTTTTTGTTTCATCATATGGAGAAAAGAGAAAATTATGCCTTTCCACTTTAAAAAGTCATAGATATTGATGTTAGAACACTTCAATTTAACATTAACAGCCACAGGAAGTTTTAGAACAATTTTTAAAATAAACAGTTGAGGCACTATCAGGTGTGCTATTCTGTTGCTCTTTATTTGTCAACTAACCCGAAATCTTAATTCAAATAAAATAAAAATACCCTTCTAGCAGCATGTGTTCATCCTTGGAACTTTCTCAGCATCCAAAGTACTGATGTCTGCTGCTCAGTGATTATTTATCATTCATACTGTGCTGGGTACAGGCAAACTGTTCTCTCGGCAGTAGAGAGAACATATTTAGAGAAGTCTAAATATGCCTGTTCAACCTCCTTGCTTTCAGATGTCTTTATACTGTTATTTTGTGTTTACCTAGTAGATAGAACTTATAGAGAAAAAAAGGTACATTAAGGAAATGATACGACTAAGTATATAAAAATCCCATTTCTGTCTTTCCTTAAGCAGGAGATATTTTCAGCTTTTCTCTTTTGCATTTCCTCCACTTTGCTGCTTTTATTTAGCTGCAGTTACAAGACACCAGTTTGGTCTGGATACAATAACTGTACTTAATTAATATCCCAGAGCAACTAACTTCCTTTAACAACAGCGCCTAATGCTGTTTTCTTTGAAATGTTTTTTCAAGGTCTTATATCCCTTGCACAGAACAGACTGTCTTGAAAAACATTTAAGCATAGATTTTGATCAAAGAGTTAAAGTGATCCTATCATAACAGCTAAAGATGAGTGCAGAGAATTTGGTGAACAATAAAAGGAAGTACTCTAAAGTGATGGATAGAAAAGTCATTCAACTGAAGGAAGGCTTTATAAATGAATCAAGATTATTTAACCTGAAAAAATAAAAGTTTTCAGACTCAGAAATAGCCACTTGCCACAAATGGCTCAACAAACAAAAAGCAAAAATGAAACAAGAAAATGCCAAACCAACTAATTTCACAGCCAATTTAATGTCCATGGGAGAGCTTCACTTTTCAAAATAGGGAAGCTATGTGATAGATTTTTTTATATATTTGTTTTGTAAGACAGGAAGAAATGATTTAATAGCTACTTTTAAGCACTGTAAAATATTCTCTAGAGAAATAATTCTGCATTTCTAGAATGCCCGGAATTGAACTTCATGCACTACTCTATCTGCCCATTTTTCTCTGTCAACCCTAAAATCTCCCATCAGCCAATTTGTCTTTCTTGAAAAATCTACTTTCCTATTCTGTCCATTGTCTGCTTTTTTTTTTCATTCTGGACAAGAAAAACATCATTTTTTGGCATGAGGGATTTGAGCTGTGCCTTCTTAGATGATTCCCAAGTCACTTTCAGTAGTCAATGATAATTCAGCAATAAAAGCTATGGGATTTTATTTGCTGACTGTGGCAATCCCTAGAGATGCCTTACTGAGGAAGGGAGCTGGCAGCAATGGATGGACTGCAACCTCTTCAACTCTTTATCTTATTCAAGCCAGAGTTCTTTCAATGTTGAATACACTGGAGAGAATCTAAACTCGTTTTTTGAAGATCAAATGGCAACAGTCCAAAAAGAACATTGGACCTTGCTCTATTAATTTCTTTTTTGTTTGTCACACATAAACACACACCCTGCTTCTCAGTTTGTCCTTTCAGTATTTAGTATAATTTATTGCTGTGGCTTCAACCTGAATCTGGATGCCTCTCATATTTACATCTCTAGCTTAGAACTATTTTCTGAATACCAGCCACATATTTCCAGTTGTATATAATATATTTTTACCAAGACACACATGTACATCCAATGTAATAAGTCTTTGTGTCCCCTGCCCTCTAAAAAACAACCCCTTTCTTCCTTTCCTGTTCTGGATCACATTCAATGGTCCTGGTTCCCTAAAGTAGGACTTTCAGAAGCATCTTGTTCTCTCTCCTTCTCTTAGCCACCCACTTAACATTTGTCAAATCAGTCACTAAATCCTATAGATTCTACCTCAAAATGTCATGTTTCAGATCTCATGCTTTTGGCCTCTTTGAATATTTTAACCATTCCCTAATCACAGTGTTATCTCACAATCCTGCTTTTGCAGATATTGTTTTCTCTGCTTGGAATAGTCTCTCATTCCGCCATTTCCTGGTAAGCCCCTATTCATTGTTAAAGGATATTGCCCTTCACTATAACCCGCTGCTCATTCCCCAGGACAGCTCGTGGTTCTTTCTTCGTATACTTACCATATAACTGTCAGTTTAGTTTTCTCTTTTCCTTTCTAAACTGCGAGCTTCTTGAAGACATGGACTGCCTTTTGATTATCATTAAAATACCAGCACATCATAGTGTATTGAACAATCATTGCAAAAATGAATGATGTAACTTAAAAATCTAATTTATCGATTTTTTCTTTGATGAATCATGCTTTTGTTCTCAAGTCTGAGGACTATTTGCAAAGTACCAGATATACAATGTTTCTCCGATTTTTCTAAAACACTTGTAATTGTACATGTGCATTAAGCCCATGATGCATTTTGTGTGTTTTTGAGACTTAGGTGAAGGTTCATTTTTTAAGACCTATGATTATCCAATTGTTACAGCACCATTTATTGAAAAGGCCATCTTTCTTCTGCTTTTGCAACTTACTTAGAAATGAATTGCTATGACTGTTAATTCTCATATATCAACTTCATTGGATTAAGAAACACTTAAGACATTAGTAAAGAGCCTCTTGGGTATGTATGAGTGGATCATGGAGCTGTGACCTTGGATGCTATGTATTTTCCCTCCATTCTTCTTTGGCACTATTCTGCTCCTCTGCTTCCTGGCCACCATTCACTAAGCAGCCTTGATCCACCATGCCTTTGTGCCATGAGTTTCTTCCTTGGAGCCTTCTGACCATGTATTGAATCTCCTAAAACCCTGAATTAAATTAAAGCTTCTCTTCTTTAAGTTGTGGGAGTTAAGTATCACAAATCAGCAAGACCCCACCATCACAGGCTCCAGGGTACAAAAGTACAAACATTTCTCATTTGAGAAGAGAGTCCCTGGGATTCCTACTCAAGAAGGGCCTGCTAGGGAATGTTTCACCTGGGATTCATCTCATCTGCCACCCCATCACTCAAAGGCTTGCTGTAGCCATGGTCCAAGGTAGCCTGGCTAAGGCCTGATGTGGCAGCTGACCTTGGCATTGCCCACATGATGTTGGTTTTATTGGCATGAAGAATGCAAGAGTTGTAGATTCAGAAAGGCTTCCACCCAGATTTCAAAGGAGATCTGAGAGGCCAGCAAGGGGCTCCTGAAAAGGCATGGTATAAAGCAATGAGAAGAAGCCAAATGTGCAGTGGAGACTGCAGGAGGTCAGAGATGCCAGAAATGTGGAACCTCTGTAGAGGGACACTGCAGGCCATAAGTAGAGCCAGCCCAAGAGTAAAGTTGGGTGGGTTGAAACCAGGAATACCATAGCAGTGGCACTGCAGAAGCCCTCTAGAACTCACATCTCACCATAATATGCCTTAGATTCCAGACATGGATCTATAGGACTTAATGTTTGCTCTGCTGATTTTCAGTCTTTCTTAGGACTGAGTCTTTTCTATTCCACTCTTCCTCCATTTTAAAATGGGAATGTTTACCCTGTGCCGTTGTAGCTTGGAATTATATAACTATTTTTACCAATGTCTATAGCTAAGAGTTTGTCTTGTGTCTCAAAAGAGGCTTTCATTTGGATTTTTGAAAAATGCTGGAATGGTGGAGACTTTGGATGAAGAGATTATTGTGTTTCTGATTGTATATGGGACAGCTGTATTACATTAAGCAGAAGTATAAACTTTCTATTTGCTTTCTTTTGAGGTTAAGTATGTTTTAAGATGCTGTGTTTGAGTGTAACATTGACAAGGAGTAGTATAACTGTATATGTCTATTTCTACGTTTTCTGTTCTGTGCCACTAACAAATGTGTATAACCCTCTACTACTACCACTCCCTCTTGATTACTATAGTTATAAAAATTGGGTAGATTGATTCCTCCCCCTTTATTCTCCTTTTTCAAAATTACTTTAGTTATCCTAGTTATCTGCCCTTTTTAGAACAATTGTCCATGCCTGTATCTACAAAATGATTGATGAAATTTGGACAGGAATTGTTTAAAATATGTAGGAGAACTTTGTAGGAATTATATCTTTACTACATTGAGTCTTCTAATCCATGAACACCTCCATTTATTTAGATTGTATTTGATTTTCTTTGTGAGTATTGTATAGTTTTCGGCATACAGACCTTATACATATTCTGTCAGACTTATAGCTGAGCATCTCATTTTATTTGCAGCAATTGTAAATGGTATTTTTGTTTATACTTATCTGTTGCTAGTATATGGAAATGTTATTCCTTTTGTCTGTTCATCTTGTATACTTCTACCTTGCTATACTTAGTAGTTGTACTAGTCTCTATTGTTTATTTATTTTTGTTTTAGACCTTGGAATTTTTGACATATGTCATCCACAAACAGGGACAGTTTTATTTTATTTCCAATTTGAATGCATTTTGTTTCTTTCACTTATCTTACTGTTCAGACTATAAATTCCAGTATTATGTTGAATAAGAATGAGAAAAGCAGATATTCATCTTTGCTTCCAATCTTAGCGGAAAAGCAGTCTTTCATTAAGTATGAGGTGTTTTGTTTTGTTTTGTTTTTTTTTTCCGGTACTGGGAATTGAACTCACGACGTTGCGCTTGCCAGGCCAGCGCTGTGCCGCTGAGCTAAATCCCCAGCCCAACATTAAGTATGATGTTAGCAGTATGATTTGCGTGGGGAAAGGTGGGGCTGGTGTCTGAACTTAGGGCTTTTGCACAGAGCTGCATCCACAGGCTTTTAAATTATTTTCATTTTCTTCTTCTTCTTCTTCTTCTTCTTCTTCTTCTTCTTCTTCTTCTTCTTCTTCTTCTTCTTCTTCTTCTTCTTCTTCTTTCTTCTTCTTCTTCTTCTTC
>NW_004955543.1:1867879-1884281 GCF_000276665.1 Chinchilla lanigera | reverse complement strand
TTCTTCTTCTTCTTCTTCTTCTTCTTCTTCTTTCTTCTTCTTCTTCTTCTTCTTCTTCTTCTTCTTCTTCTTCTTCTTCTTCTTCTTCTTCTTCTTCCTTTTTTGTTTAGAGACAAGGTCTTGTTAAGTCACTAAATTTCTCAGGTTGGGCTCAAACTTGTGACACTTCTGCCACAGCCTCGAAAACTGCTGGGATTACAGGTATGGACCACTATGCCTGGCTAGCAGTAGGGATTTTATAGATGTTCTTTATCATGTGAGGAGGTTTCACTTTATTCTATGTTTGCTGAGAGTTGTAAGAATGAATGTTGCATTTTATCAAATGTTTTTTATGTATGAGTAGGACAAATTTCATGAAATTTGTTCTTTAGCTTGTTGATACTGTATGTCATATTGATTGTTTTTCAAACCTTGTACCAGTTTTGCATTATAGAAATAAAGTCTACTTAGGTGAATTATATAACTCTTCACTTAATTGAAGAATTATATTCCCTATTGTTTTCCTGAGGATTTTTCTATCCTTATCTATGAAGTCTGTAGGGTTTTTTGGGGAGTGGAGATAGTTTTTGTCTGATTTTCACATCAGAGTAATATGAGCTTCATAAAATGAATTAAGAACAGTTCTCTTCATTTTTTGGATTATCTTATATAGAATTTTAGCTAATTCTTCAAGGAATTCCCTTGTTTATAGTTTTGTTTTTAATTGATACATGATAATTACTTGTTTTAAGCAATATTCTAATATTTTTATATTTTATTTTAATGCCTTTATTTGTATATTTTTGCAATACATAATAATTACATTCATTTCTGGGAATTGGTACATACACATCTTGCAGCTAAATAATTTTTACTTCTCCTTTACCCTCTGCCTTCTCCTTTCCCCGCTTTCCCAGATCCCCTTTCCATCCCCACAAAGCTTACCTCAATGTTTCATGTCATTGCCCTTCATTTTACTTTTTAAATTATTTATACTTTGGATTTCTTATATAAGAGAAACCAAGCAGTATTTATCCTTCAGCTTGTAATAATTGCATATGTTTGTGTTATAGTATAACATTTAGTTTGAATGCTCCAGGAATACCATGTGGGCCTATGGGTTTCTTTTATGAGTTTTTAATTTCTTAATCACTCTTCTTAATAGTTATCAGACTATTCAAATGATATCTTTCATATTGAGTGAGTTATAGTAGTTTGTAGCTATTCAAGGAAGTGGTCCATTTCATCTGAATTATCATATTTGTATGTATAAAGTTGTTTATAGTATTCCTTTATTGTCTTTTTATATCTTCATAGTCTACAGTGATAGACTTTATATTATTTCTGATATTTATAACTTGTATCTTTGTATGTTTTCATTATCAGTCTTTTTAGAGACTTGTCAAGTTTGTTGACCTTTTTTCAAAGAATTGGCTTTTTTTCCTTTGATTTTCTGTAATAGTTTTAGTTTTATTGGTATTTGATCTCATGTTTATTGTTTCCTTCCTTCCACTTAATTTGGGTTTCTTTTGCTCTTTTTTACCTAATTTCTTGAGATGGGGGTTTAGATTATTTATTTGAGCTTTTTCTTTCTTTCTTTCAAATATAAGAACTTAGTCCTATGAGTTTCTCTCATACCACTAATTTAGGTGTATCTCACATATTTTCATATACTTAATTTTCATGTAGTTAATGTAATTTCTGATTACTCTGGAGAGTTGCTCTTTGACCTAAAGATTACATAGTGATATGTTGTATAGTATCCACATGGTTTTTGTTATGCATTTCTAGTTTGAATTCATTGTGGTAGAATAATATACTGTGAATGATTTCAGTTTCTTATAGCTCTTGAGGTTTGTTTTATGGCTCAGAATATGATCTCTTGGTATATATTTCATGAACACTTGAAAATAATGTAAATTCTATTGCTGTTTTGTGCTCTATAAATGTCAATTAGATCTTAATGATAAATGATGTTGTGAAATTCTATCTCCTTACATATTTTCTAATTATTCTATCAATTTTTGAGAGAACGCATTGAAGTTTTCAAGTACTGTATAATTCTAGATTTGAATGTTTAACCTTTCAGTTCTATCTGGATTTGTTCACATATTTTCCAGTTCATTTGTTTAATGAATATACATATAGGATTTTTATCTTTTCTTGGTAGTTGACCCCTTTTTTCATTTTGTAATATTTCTTCCTTTATATAGTAATTTTCTTTGCTTTGAAACTTACTTTATCAGCTTTGAGTTTAGCCATTTTATTTTTCTTTTTCTTATGGCTTATGTTTGGATGTCTCCCTAAAGCCTCATGCAGTCATAGGTGGGGCTTTTGAGAGGTGGCTGGATGTAGGGTGTGTGATGCTGGAACTGATTCATGGTGCAATGCTAGAATAAAGGGCACTAGGATTAAAGGTGTGAGTGCTATCTGTCCTAAGTAGCCGGGATAAGATGTAAGGGATAGATAGAGCTGTGGTGGACCCTTGCTTGCTTTTTCTTTGCTACCTTTTGCATGCCATGAACTGCTTCTCCTCTGCAATGCCTGTCTGCCATCCCATTCTGCTTTAAATCCAGCCGATTATGGACTAAAACCTCTAAAATATGTGAGCTAAATAAGCCTTTCCCCTTTTAACTTTAAATGTCAGACATTTTGTCTCAGCAATGATAGAAAAGTAACTAAGACACTTTTGATCAAGATTTAATGTTTGCCTTGCTGGGTAATGGGTCTTCCTTCAGTCTGATTGCTTGCTCTCCCTCAGGTCCTTTCACCCTGTGGTTTCTATATTTGAGACAGCTGACCATGAACTGAAAATGTGAGCCAAATAAACCTCTCCTCCTTTAAGTTGTGGGTGTTAGGCACTGTGTCTCAGCAAGGAAGGAAGTGACTAAGACACTGGCCATCATGATGTGAGCCACTTTCCTCTTCTATGCCCCTCTGTCGTGCTGTTCTGCCTTGGAATGGCAAAGCATGGACTGAAATATAAGCTGGGTATCAATAAAAGTCAAGTGAAAAACCTTGATTTAAACCTCCACATAGCAGTAATGAGGCACTGACCCTATGCCTAGCCAGCTAAGAAAAAATTTAGACATAATTCTTAATATAATGCATAGTAGTCCATGTTTCAAATACAAAAACATTCATGATACTAAAAACCAGGAAGATCTTAAACTGAAGTATAACAAAAAAGTAATCAATATCACACCAAAGTAATACAAATGTTAGAAGTATATAATGAAAGTATCCATCATAATGATACTTCAGTGAGTAATTACAGATATGCCTTAAATGAATGACAAAATAGAATGTATCAGCAAAGAAATACCATGTATTAGAAAAGAATTACAAAATTTAAATGACTACCAAAACAAAAATTTAAAACTTAAAAACAGAATATTCAAAATAAAATGCTAAGTGAATAGCATCAACAGAAGAATGGAGGGGACAAAAAATCAGTAAAGTTGAAGGTAGCATAATAGAAATAATACAATATAAATAATAGAAAGAAAATAATTGAAAAAATAAACAGAGCCTCAGGTATCATTGGGACTGTAATGAAAGAGCTAATATTCATAATACAGTGGACCCTCAAGTTATAACTGGCCTCACACATGAACAATTTGGGTTACGAATGGAATTTTATGTTTAACTTATGACCAAAGTCTTGAGTTATGACCTGAATGCTGGCTGCTTGTTCAGTTGTAAACAGACTTGTGATGTCAGAAAAATGAATGCAAGCATAAATAAGGGTCAGTTTGAGCCCAGATGCACGTGTTTGTAGATGTGCTCTCAGTCAGTGCTTTATATAATCACTACTGCTATATAATCGATTACTGCTATCAAAATGGCCCCAAAAATCTAGAAAAGAAGCTAAGAAAGGAAGGGGGTATAGCAAGGAATCAGACTGAAGAAAGACCCATAACTCAGCAGAACAAACATTAAATCTTGTAGTTTTATGTCCAGCACCTGGAGCAAGTTGTGGTGAGACGTGAACTCAAAATGACTGCGCAGCCCACCCGTATAGCACTGCTAGGTGTAGTCCTTATGGCTTTTCTCTTGGGGTGGCTTTGCTCACTGCTTGTGTTTTTTCTCAGCGCATATTCCACATTTCTGGCTTCTCTAACTTCCGAGGGTCTCCATTACCCTTTTGAATTCACTTTGACAGCGTCACACATTGCCCTCTCAGAGGCACACTGCCCCACCTCCCACATGTTGTTTTGAGAGCTAGGTGGATGCCTCTCTGACCCCACAACTCTTGCGTTCTTCATACTTTAAAAACCAGCACATTGTGGATGATGCCAAAGTCTGCGAACAGCTCAAGTAGTAGGCTCCCCTTCACCTTGGATCCTGGCTGCAGCAGCCTCCAAGTGCCTGGACGATGGGGAATCAAATCATTAGACAGACCTTGAGCAGATTGCCCTGGGGCTCTCCTCTCAAAGCAAAATATTTGAAAGGAGTTTACCCTTTCCCTTTTACACCTTTGAGCATATAAGGGATGGAGTCTTGCTGATTACTGAGATGCCCTCAAGCCATTTTTATTATGGCCATGATGCAAAGTACTGGGCTTCATTTTAATGCTAATCATTTTAGCAACCAAGTTCTCCTAGGCATCAACTTTGTAAGTGCTTCCTTGAATAGCCAGACCTCACATCATTCAGCTCTAGGGTTTGCTCCTACTATAGATCTTCTAAAAGCAGTGATTATTACCAATGCCATAACCTGAATGTTGCACTGCCTTGAAATTTTCTCCACCTGAATAATAAGTCTGCTACCCTAAATCTTAGTCTCCCACAAAATATCAGAGCATGGGCAAGACATAGATAAATTTTCTGTTGGAGTTTAGCACACACAGCCTCTTGCCCAACTGCAGTTGTGTCCTTGCTTTCAACCTGAAACCTCTTGAATCTAGCCTTTACCATCCGCATTCCTGTCAACATTCTGGTGATCTGAGCTCTGACCAGAATCACCCATCAAGCTTGGCTTACATCATTCTAAGTCTTCTCTAGCTGACCTCTCCAAACCTTTCCAAACCCCTCCCAGAAACCAGTTCCAAAAGCTTCTAAAGCACATGATCAGGTACTGTAACAACAATGACCTCATTTCTCTGGCATCAAAATCATTCTTAGTCACTTTCCTTGTTAGTCAGATAAAATGCCCAGTGCCCACAATTTAAAGGAGGAGTTTACTTTGTCTCACAGTTTCAGGAGTTTAAATCCATGGTTGGCTGGTTAAAACTCAGAAACAGCATGGCGGAAGACATGCTACAGAAGATAGCAGCCAGGAAGCAGAGAGAGAAGAGTAGGACTAGGGAGAGAAATATACCCTTCTAGATCATGCTTCAAGTGACTGACCTCTTCTAATCAGGCCCCACCTCTTACCAGCACATTTAGCTCTGAACTAATCTGTGGACTAATGCACTGAGTACAACAACCCCCTCAACCCACTCACCTCCCAAAAACTTTTGGGGGACATTCTAGATCTAAACTATAATACCCATGCTCCCCATTGACACTGTTTGTAGGGGAAATTTTATGACCACCCAACATAGGTGAAAGTCCTATCGCTATCTTCAGCCTTTTCTGTCAATACCTAGGATTGGAATGGTGGGGGTTGGGATATATCATTACACCTGGGTAGAGTGGAATTCTCAGTTCCCACTTTAGCCTTTCTTGGCACCATATGGATTGGGCCACAGTTTTTCTGTGGTGTTTGGCAGGAGTAGAGAAGTTACTGTCTGAAAGTTTTCTCTTTTGTTAAGGTACACTTCTCCTGTTTCTCCAGAGAGTAAGAGCAGGCTTTTGTGAGGGCTTATTTTTCTGTTCTTCTAGAGTTTTCAGGTTGTTGTTTCTCAGCTCCAAATGTGGGCTACAAAGGACAAAAAGAAAATCCAAGGAATTTACCAATGTGTTATCCCTTGGACCCATAGTCCCTACCTGGTCTGTCTTCTTAGTATGATAGAAGCCATCTTCATTACATTTTGACTCTCCTTTTGGGTTGTTTGGTTTTTACCTTTCAGTTTTGGAATTTCTTCACATATGTCAAATACTAGTCTTTTGTCAAATATGTTGCTTTCCCAATATTTTCTCCTAATGAGTAGTACCAGGAAAACCCAGAAGAGAGTCTTTTTGTTTGTTTATAATTTCCAGAGATTTTAGTTGTAATAATGGAAGGACCAGAGAAAAATTCATCTCTATTTTTCCTGAAACAGACATCTCAATAATAATTTAATAGCTCATTCTAAGAGTTATATGCATCACCTCTCTAGGATTTATAAATTCAAAATTAAACAAATATCTTTAAGTCCAGTGTTCTATAAAAAATAACCAAATGAAGCAAACCTTAAACACATAAGCTGTTTCTTTTAACTAATGAAAGAAACAGGTACATCCTAAAGATGTTGATTATGCCTCACCAGTCTTTATTATCCAAAAGTTTCTTTATGCTCTAGCCTTAAACTTGGGCCTTGATGAGCAAGCAAACTCAGGATCTGGGTACAAATGTCATGATCCCTTCTGGGGATTTTTCTCCAGTCTTTCTGGACTTCAGGCCAATTTATATTTGGAGTGAAAGCTAAAATCTAGTAGCAGTACACTGATTGTTTTCCAACTAATCAAAGGGAAAGCATTGGTTAGATGCTCTGGCATCCTTGTTCAGCTAAAAATGATTATGCCCCTGGCTCCTAAAGCAAAGATATATTCTTTCCCTTTTTTCGTATAATGAGGGAACGTAACATGCTTCAGTTTTGTTGAGTATAAAGTTAATCCCTGGGCCAGGGATATAGCTCAGTGGCACAAGCCCCTGTCTGGCAAGCGTAAGGTCCTGAGTTTGATTCCTGGTACCAAAAAATAAAAACTAAAGTTAATCCATGCCTTTGAATGATCTTTGAGAAGTTATATAGGGCAGGTTTTTTTCTTTAGGAGCATGAACAGAAAATCGTCTGCCCCGCTCTTTTTCTTAGTCATGAAATTGGTTTGATTTAAATTTATACACAGTGAAAGTTACTTAATTGAGGGTGTCCCACTTTGTACTTCAGAAAGGGAATTCTTAAAGTGCCAGGATCTTTCTAAGAGAATGGAACATTTTGGACAAAAATTTAAAAACAATTTTGGTACATGTATTTTTGTATGAGATGAAGAAAATTTTCTCTTGTACTACCCTTCCCTCTCCTCTTTCTCCTCTGCTTTGTCCTTCCCCCTTTCCTCTTTCCTATTTGATATGTATGAGTGTGGGGGCAGTTCTTTGCTATTCTGTACAGCTTGGAAAACGTTGAAACTTTCATAAAGGAAAGTTGAAGGATGAGTGGGAGAGGGTATTCACGAAGTAAAGTGCAGTATGGCTGATCACGAAATACAATAATGATCATGAAATAGAATAATGATAGCAAACCAAGGCTCAGAATAAACATGTCAGTTGCCTAAGATGTCACAGGTGGTACCTGTCAGAGCTGGGACTCAAATGCAGACTGTGGTTGTCCCCATCTCTTTTCTCCTGGATTGACATTGTTGAGGTTTGGAAAATCCAGCCATCAGGACTATCATAGTTCTACAGCTCAAAGAAATGGTACTATATCAGTTCTCTACTCCCACAGTCGGTTTGCAAATGTTCGTTTCAGTAAGGGATAAACTAAGTTCTCCTTATGGATTTGAATCCACAATGAAGTATTCTTCCAAGGTACCTTCCCATCTAATGTTGGAGAAGATCAGCCAGAATCATGACTACGTGGAGATCTAATAGACACTATAATTGCTACCTCTCTTTTTTTATCCATTTTTCTATCTCTCTTTTTCTATCCTCTTTTTCTATCTATCTATGAACCAGACCGAGTGCTCATAGCTCTTAAGTGCATCATGTTATTTGGTCATCACAGCTCCCTTGTAAGGACTGAGAAAAATATATCACTATTTTACAGATGAGGAGATGGAGCTGCAAGGAAATAAACTCCCATGTCTGCTATGTCACAGTCAGGTCTGTCTGACCGCATATGCGGTGTGCTCTCTATAACACCTCATTTGGTTCCTACCTGCTTACTTCTGTCTCAGTAATATTTTCAGAGGTTTTAAATTAAATATTAACTGAGTTCTACAGAAATCCTTCTATGAGTTAAAATACCCTTAGGCTGTGCATGCTTTCTCCCTTACCTCACCCTGTAAATATTGTCCTCAGCAGTAACCTTGGCCTTCAGCAGATCCCAAAGCAAAAGAAAGTATCTATTTCTCTGAGAGGATGAGTGAATCTTTCTGTGACTCAGGCTTTAGCTTTACCTAGACCTGCAATGCTTACCAGTCTCCACAGAAGAATATATTGGGTGAATTGGCTTTTGGATGGGGTGAGGGTTAAGATTATAGGCGTGAGTCTGCTTAACAACTGAACTGATGTTCGCTGGCTGTGTACATGAAAACAGTCAGTCTGTTGTGTGAAGACACGCTTTCTGAGTCTGAAGCTGGATCTCAGTCAGCGAGAAAATGTCATTTATATTCTCCATTCCTACTGTTTCTTCCAGGTGTGGTGCACTTAGTACTGAATCAAGAAATACTGAAAAATATTTTTAATCCAAGATTTTTCCTGATAGGTTGAAATTACCTGCAAAGAGAGAAAGAGTGTGTGTATATGTGTGTGCTTTAGACTAAGAATCACTGGAAAATGTTGACACCTCATTATGTGTAGGTTATTGCATTTATGGACCAAAGTTTCCCTTAAATGACATAGCTACTCTGTGTCATCACAAGCTAATTCAGTTTATGTGGGTATGTTTTCATCTCAGGCATCTTTAATAGGGAACTATATTCTACTAGAAAAGATTACTGTTTTTTTAAATAATAAATCATAAATCCCAATAAAAGAAGATATCTAAAATGTGCATATCTGAGAGTCAGTTATATGTTATTAACCTTATGTCCTTTTGTCATAATTCTTACTATTGTCCTTTTCCCTTGCTCTCAAACAAGAATTTGTTTTTGGAACATAGGGTGCATAATTATGAAGGCTAACACAGCATCTTGCTGCATCTCATCTCCCTCTGTGTTATGGCGCAGGTACTTCAGGAACACAAAAATCATCTCTTACTATTCATACTAATGCTAATTAGATGCAAAACTGGAGATGCAAGTATTTTCATTATTTACCTATTTTGTTAACCAAAATTGCACCACTAACCTGTTGAAAATAATGTTCATGATCAACTAAGAGCAATAGGGCCCTCTTTAAAAATGAAAATGAAAGAAAGGAGTCTACTTCATAGATGACAGAGCAAGAGAATTGAGGGTTTTAAATATAGGCTCTTCGTAGTCAGTGGGGGAAAGAGTAATATACACAAAGGGACTAGACCTATTAAAACAAATTAAAAACTATAGTAATTAAAACACTTTGGCACTGGTACATGAGCAGACAGATCAATAGCCCATAAGTGAGTCTGGAGATTGGTCCAAAGACATAATTCAGTGGTTAACCCTCTTATCCACAGCTTTCACACCTGCAGATTCAACCAACTGCAGATCAAAAATATTCACAAAAATATGTCTGTACGGAACATGTACAGGCTTCATTCTTTATGATTCTTTCTTTTTTTTCTGGGGTACTGGCAACTGAACTCAGGACCTTGCATTTGCCTACAGGCATTTGTGCCACTGAGCTATATACTTGGCCTTTTATTGTTATGATTCTTCAAAAAATATAGTATAACTACTTACATACAATTTACATTATACTAGATATTGTAAGTAATCTTGTGATGATTTGAAGTATAGGGAAAGATGTACATAGGATAAATGCAAATCCTATGCTATTTTTTATAAGTGACACAAGAATCTGCAGATTTTGATATTTATGAAGGATACCAGGACCAGTTCACCACAGACATTGAGGGAAGTCTACATATGATGTTTACTATATGATTTTATTTTAAAATATGAGGGACTTTTCTAAACAAGATACCAAACTTGAAAGCCATAATGGAACACATTTTACTGTGGCAACACAAAAATTAAAATTTAATGCATCACACAGATACATAAATAAAATCCCTTAGTATATGAAGTGCACCTGAGAATAACTGAGTAAAACAACAGTCATCCATTCTAAAAGAGGGAAAAGG
The DNA here is from genome assembly GCF_000276665.1 of Chinchilla lanigera. Taxonomy (NCBI): domain Eukaryota; kingdom Metazoa; phylum Chordata; class Mammalia; order Rodentia; family Chinchillidae; genus Chinchilla; species Chinchilla lanigera. The sequence goes on along the minus strand of NW_004955543.1, from coordinate 1,874,212 downwards.
ACTTGAACAGGCAGTTCAGACTTAAAGAAAGTTGGCTTATAAAAACAATGAAAAGATGCCCCATGACACTCAAAATTAAAGATACAGAGATTAATTTAAGGAGCATGATACAAATTTTATCTAGCAGATAGGCAAAAATCAGAACATTTAACATACATTTTTTGCAAGAATGTGGAGACTCTTATACCTCTAACTCAAAATATGATCCTGAGAACAGCAAGATCTGCATCAACAAAGTGCTTGTCAGAAATGCAGCTCTACCCCAACTTTCTTTCTTTTCTTTCTTTCTTCCTTCCTTCCTTTCTTTCTTTCCTTCTTTCCTTCCTTCCTTCTTTCCTTCCTTCCTTCCTTCCTTTCTTCCTTCCTTCCTTTTCTCTCTCTCTCTTCCCTTTCTCTGTCTCCCTCTCTCTCTCCCTCTTCCTCTCTCTCTCTGTTTATCTTTTGCTTTGTTTTGGTGTCTTGAGACAGGGTTTTGCTATGTTTTTTGTCAGGCTGGCCTTGAACTCTCCATGTAGCCCAGGCTGGCCTTGACCTTGTAATCCTCTTGCCCTATCCTCCAGAGAGCTGGGATTACAGCCCTGCATCATGAGGTCTGGTTTCAGAATCTGCATTTAATAAGATCCCCAGGTGATTTACATATCCACAAAGTCTGAAAAGCACTACTCCAACACATAGTTGGTAGAAGTGAAATTTAGGATAACCACTTCTATTTTAGTAGACCATATCACATTAAACATTCGCACACTTTTTTACTCAGAGTTCCACTTGTAGAACTTTATCTAAAAGGTATGATCAGTTACATATGTGAAGATATGTAGAAAGATATTCACTGCAGCATAAAATTAGAAACAACCTTGGTATTCGTTACTTGGGTGGTAAAGTTGAAATAAACTGAAAAATATCACAGTGAAATACCATACAGTTATTAAAATTTTGTGTAAAATTACTTGCAGATGTGAAATAATAGTGTAGCAAGGTTCTAAACAGAATTATAATACACTTTTTTGTGTTCTACTCTTTTAAGTTCTGTTTCAGAGATAATGAAAGTGAGGCAGAAATATTAAATAACCAGCCTAAGGCCACACAGCTAAAAGTGGTGGCTTCAAGTCTAAACAGTTTGGTTCTTGAGCTTATGTTCTTAATATTATGCCATATTGCTGCTCAGGAGTAAACAGGATTTTTTTTTTCTTGGGTGTGTGGGAACTCTTTTTTATTCATTGTTTATGCCTTTGTATACTGTCTAAATGTTTCTCCTTCTGTATTAAATCTATTGTTTACTGAAACTCTATCATTTATAATTTTTTATGTTTTGTTCTTAGTTTTTATTATCTTTAATGGTTTGATCAATTTTGCATTCTTACATCTGTTAATCTGAACAACTTTGTTGAAGATAAAAATATGTAATATAACAACCAATGTTAATACCTATCATTTTGTATTCTTATTGCTTTTGTTTTTGTCTATGTTGTTGGCATTTTGCTATTGTTCTTTTTTATTAGTATTCTCTGTAAAATAAAAAAATAAGAAATAGTTAAAGAGCAACTTGTTGAAAACTGAACTAATTTTTCCTCCCAGCTCTTCTGTTAATGCTCATGACAGATTATTTCTAAGGTGAGAAATATGATGGTCTGGAATCTTCCCTATTTTCCCCTCACCTCTATGGTCAGTATGGTCTTAGTCCATTTCTTGTTAGACCTAAATACCACAGACTGGGTAATTCACAAATAAATGGAATTTATTTCTTACACTTTGGGAGGCTAGGAAGTCAATGCAGAAGTGCTCTGCCAGTCCTTTCTTGCTGGTGGGGTTTTCTGTGGAGTCCTGAAGTAGCAGATGGTGTCACATGGATAAACAGAGCAAGACTTCTAGCTTATATCTCTCTTTTTACTACTAAGCCTCTAATATAGTCACAAGGCCCCCACCTTCATATTCTCATTTAGTCCCAATTTTCCCTCAAAGGCCCAGTTTCCAAATACCATTAATGTGACTCTGGAGATTCAGTTTCAATAGTTTTAGAGGGAATAAACATCCAGACCACGACAGGCATCAAAATTTATTGGTTCTGCCTTTTAGACTAGACAACTCTCACATTTGCCCCTTCACTCTATCCCCCCATCATAGATCATTCGGCTTATTCCATTCATTTCCTGCTGGCCCTCCTGATCCTTTTCTCCAGACAAAATGTCGGCAGATACAATTTTTACAAAACTGCAGATCTCATCTGGCCATTGTCCATATTGTGGCCCAGCGTGGCCCTCTAGCCTTACATTCTACCACTCTTCCTTATAATCCTACCCTCAGGGTACCATTCCCCATGCCATCTCCATGATCTTCACCTGCTATTCCATCTACAGTAGGGCCTTTCATATGGATCAGTTCCTACCATACCTTCAAGACCAAACCTCAGATATGACCTCCTTTATACAGATTCCTCTATCTACTAATGGCCAATTTAGTAGACCTTATTATGTATTCTGTACTGGGCAGATAGTATACACTAAATTTCCATGGTCCCTCTGTGTTCTACAGGGAATGTCCTCAGTATCACATCATTCTGGCCAGAGTGCTGTGTATTCACATTCTTTATGGATCTGTCCACTCAGCAACATGGATGCAGTACTCCACAGCCTTCTTCTCTAGATTTTGTCCTTGACTAATCCAAGGCCATCTTATCACCAATTTCTTCCCCTGGTCTCTACCTAACACTTTCTGTGATCTCATAGAATTTCAGAGAGGTTTCCTCTTTTGTTCTCAAATTGAGATTCATCATCTTTAGTCTACATTCTTCCATTTGTACCTATAGCTGAGGCAGATTAGATTAGTGATTAAGAACATAGGAGTTCGCCGGGCATGGTGGTGCATCCCTGTAATCCCAGCACTAGGGAGGCTGAGGCAGGGGGATCTTCGTGAGTTCGAGACCAGCCTGGGTTACAAAGTGAGCTCAAGGCCAGCCTGAACTGCCTAGGAGGACCCTGTGTAAAAAAGACAAAAAAAAAAAAAAAAAAAAAAAAAAAAAAAAAAAAAAGGAGTTCTAGAGTGCTGTGCTGATGAATTTGGATTTTTCAAATAGGCACTGGGGAGCTAGTGAAAGATTTTCAAGCATGAGAGTCGCAGGACCCATGTATATTGTGGGAAGATGTATTCATTGGTATTTTGTAGGGAGAAGAAATAAGTAGATCAGTTAGAAAATGTATGCAATAGTCAGAGTAATATATAAGTCAGAGACAGAGTACAGGGGCAGATTTGAGAATTATCCAGTCTAGAATGTAGCATCAATAAATCTTGATGGCTGATCTGTCAGACATGAGAAGTAAAAAATGAGATAATCCATATTATCTATCAGATTTCTCGCCTTAGTAAATGACTCATCCTGTCACCAGCATCTGCAGAAGAGTAAGGAGAAGAATTAGTTCGATTTTGTTTTTTGGTTTTTTTTTTTGTTTTTGTTGTTGTTTTGGGGTTTTTTCCGGTACTGGGAATCAAGTGCACGACCTTATGTTTGTCAGGCAGGTGCAGTGCCACTGAGCTAAACCCCCAGCCCCAAATTAGTTAATTTTATACAGGTTGATTTTTCACTATTTCTTATTTTTTTAAAAAACAATATGCACATTACAGAAGGAAAATCATTCAAACAGTACAAAGGCACATATGATAGCGAAGGAGTTCCCCACGTTCCAGAGGAAAACCACTCCTAATATAACAAAATACTATATTCGATTCCTTATAGGGAGTATGGACTCCCTATCTCCACCGTCCCCACCTCATTGCTTTACTTCTCATCACAAGGATGGTTCAACATATCAAAATCAGTAAATGTGACATGCCACACTTATGAAAAGGATAAAACTTAGAGAATATGTCAATAATTACAGAAAAATGTTTCACAGTGTTCAACATGCTTTCCTGAAAATAACTCAATAAATTGTTCTAGAAAGAATGTACTTCAGTATAATAGAAGCCACATATGAAAAGCGCACACCTAACACTATACTGAATGTTGGAAAATTCAAAGTTTTTTCTCTTAAATAAGGATCAAGCAAGGATGTCCCATTTTACCACTTGTACTCCACAAAGGACTAGAGGTTCTCAGCAGAGCCATTAGGCAAGATAAAGTAATAAAAGTCATTCAAACTGGAGAGGAAAAGTTACATTGTGTTTGCAGATTACATGATCTTACATATAGAAAATTCTAAACCTCTACTAAAAAGCTGTTAGAAATAATCAATGAATTCAGTGAAGCTGGATGATAAACAATCAACCTACAAAAATCAGTAGTATATCTACACACTAAAACTTCTGAGAAAGAAATTAAGAAAATAATCCTATTTTCAATAATGTCAAAACAAATTTCAAGTACTTAAATATCACCAAGAAAGTAAAAACACTATACTGAAAGCCATAAACCATTGATAAAAGAAATTATAGATCACATAATAAATAAGACATAAATGATGAAAAGTAAACATATCCTGCATTTATAGACTGGAAAAATTAATATTAAAATGTCTGTACTGCCCAAAGAGACCTGCAGATTCAAAGCAATCCCTATCAAAATTTCAACGACATTGTTTACAAAAAATAGGAAAAACAATCTTAAAATTCATATAAAATCACAAAGTCCCCAAATAGCCAAGTAAATCTTGAGGAAAAAAAAAAAACCCAGAGAGAACCCACATTACCTGATCTCAAAATACACGCTAAGGCTCTATAGTTACAACAGTATGATACTCACATGAAAACACATATACAGACTAATGGAATAGGAAAGGGAAGCCAGAAGCAAATCCACACCTTTGCTATCAACTGACCTTCAATAAAGTTGTTAAGAACACATAATGAGGAAAGGGCAATCCCTACAAAACTGATGCTAGGAATATGGGATACAAACATGCAGAACAAAATTGGACTCTAGTCTCATGCCATATACAAAAATAAATTCAAAATTGATGAGCAACTTAAATATAAGATCAGAAACTCTAAAGCTATTACAAGAAAACATGGGGTAAGAGATTCTTGACCTTGGTTTAGGCAAAAAAATTTTGTATATGAACCCCAAAGCACAAGCAACAAAAGTGTAGCCAAATGGGATTATATCAAACTAAAAAGCTTCTTTCTCTACAGCAAAGGAAACAACACAGTAAAGGCACAATGTTTAGAATGGAAAAAAATTGTAAACAGTAATCCAATAAAATAAAAATATATAAGGAAGGGTAGCAAACAATTCAATAGTAAGAAAACAAATAACCTGATTAGAAAATGGGCAAAGGAACTAAATAGCCACATCTTAGAAGAAGACATACAAATGACCAACTGGTATATGAAAAAATACTCAGTATCACAACTTATCAGGGAAATACAAATCAAAACCAAACTGAGATATCACGTCATACTTGTTATGACATCTATTCTCAAAGAGACAGAACAAGTGTTGGTGAGAAAGGGGAATACTGTTGGTGGTAATGAAAATTAGTGTACCTATTATGGAAAGTGGTATGGAGTTTCCTCAGAGAACTACAGATAAAAGTACCCTATGGTTCAGCAGTCCCACTTTAGGTATATATCTAAAACAAATGAAATCATTACCTTGAAGAGATTTGTGCACTCTCTTGTTTATTACAGCACCATTCACATATCCAGATATGAAATCAACTGTCTATTGATACATGGGTAGATACAAAAAATATGGTACAGGTACACAGTGCAATACTCTTCAGTCTTAGAAGAAAATTCTATCATGACAAGATGAATTGGATGATGGACCTGGAGAACATCATGCTAAGTGAAATAGTTAAGCACAGAAAGAAAAATCATATGTTGGGGCTTATGTGTGGAATTTTATACAACTGAACTCACAGAAACACAGTAGGATGGTGGTACCAAGGGTTGTGGTGTGGGGCAGGAAATGGTAAGATTGTCATCAAAGGTACAGTTTCAGCTATGCCAGATGAATAGTTCTGAAGATCTGATACACAGAACAGTGATTGTATAGTAGATAACAATAATGTATTCCTTGCACAGAAGGCTAATATCTAGAATATATAAAGAGATAGAAAATTAGACCCCCCAAAATAGAAGGCCCAGTGAGAAAATGGGCAACTGAAATGAAAAGGCATTTCTCAGAAATGGTACAAATGGCCAGCACCTATGGCCATGAGAGAGATGCAAATTAAAACAACACTGACACACCACCTCACTCCAGAAAGAATATCTATCATCAAGAAATCAAATAAGGGGCCAGGGATATAACTCAGTGGTACAGTGCCTGCCTGGCAAGCACAAAGTCCTGAGAGAGAGAGAGAGAGAGAGAGAGAGAGAGAGAGAGAGAGAGAGAGA
>NW_004955543.1:1805871-1867779 GCF_000276665.1 Chinchilla lanigera | reverse complement strand
AGAGAAGAGAAGAGAAGAGAAGAGAAGAGAAGAGAAGAGAAGAGAAGAGAAGAGAAGAGAAGAGAAGAGAAGAGAAGGAGGGGAGCGGAGGGGAGGGGAGGGGAGGGGAGGGGAGAGGAGAGGAGGGGAGGAGAGAAGGAAGGAAAGAAGGAAGGAAGGAAGGAAGGAAAGAAAGAAAGAAAGAAAGAAAGAAAGAAAGAAAGAAAGAAAAAAGAAAGAAAGAAAAAGAAAGAAAGAAAGAAACTCAAATGATAGCAAATGCTAGCAAGACTACAGGGAAATAGGAACTCCATGTCCCTCAAAAAATGTTATCATTAGGTACTGCAAACATGTACTAATAAAAAATAAAATTTGAAAAGAAAAAATAATGTATACCTGCAAATTGCAAGAGAGAGTAGATCTTAAATGTTCTTACTTCCACATGTACACAAATAACTATGTGAAGCAATGCATATCTTTATTATCTTGATTTAAGCTTTGCATAATGTGTACGTATATCAACTATCATGTTGTACACCATAAGTATATATATATATATATATATATATATATATATATATAATTTTATTTGTTGACTAAGCTTTAATAAAACCATAAGAAAGGAAAACCAAGGAAACGAGAGGCTTGATGAGCTAGAGGTTTGTGGATATAAATACCTTAGGTGGAGAAATCAGAACACTGTGGAGCCAGGTGAAAGGCTTTATATTAAGAGTTTGCAGGGGAGGAACATACATGGCAGTTTCTCACTAACCCATCTAGCGCCCTGACAAAGGCAACTGTAATCCATGAATCACTTTCTTGGTTCTAGAAATTTGTTCAACATGAAGTACATTCTTACTGCCAGGGCCCTAGTACTTTTTAAGCAGCTGCCCTCTACTATGTAAATAGCACTGACTGTTGAAGCAGGGCTCCCAGCTTACCTTGGAAAGCAAAAGCCTTATATGTCAAAGCAACAGGAGCCATCAGCAGATGCGAGTGTTTTAAAGAGCCCACTTGAATATTTGTCTTAAAAGGTATGGTAGAGTAATGGTTCTCAAACTTGCATGTACATCAGGGTCATGTAGAGAGCTTATTAAAACTCAGACTGCAGCTAGATGTGGTAGCACATACTTATTACCCACCACTCTGGGAGGCTGAAACAGGAAGATTGCAAGGTTGAGCTCAGCATGGACAACAGCGATTTAGTGAGATCCTGCCTCAAAATGAGAAAGCAGCAACAAATAAATAAAAGGACTGAGGACATAGGTCAGTGCACAGGCCCTGGGTTCAATTTTCAATACCAGGACAGCCCTACCTTCAGAGTATCTGGTTCCAAAGGTCTGAGATAGGGTCCCAGAATTTCATTTCTTACACATTCCCAGGTGATACTGATGTTGGTCTCTAGAACAAATTCTGAAAACCACAGTTTAGGAGAAAATAACACAGTAATTTAGCAGCAGAAACTTGTGCTCAAGTCTTACATGATCTACTTCACCTCTCTAAGTTTCTTCTTTTTAAAGTGGTGTTTATGAGGTCATTGTAAGGATTAAATGAGATGGTGTCTATGAAATTTCTCTATAAATTGTAAATACCATATACAAATATTAGCTGTTAGGTGACTTCACAACGGGTACTTGTTGCCACTTCCCACCACGTTTTCCTGTACGCTGTTCTCTCTCTATCTGACTTTATCCCACGTAGTCTTTCAGACAACTAGAAAGGAACGAAAGCTAAGAAGGCTCTGATTAGCATTTTTTTAACTTCCTGTGCATAGCCTAGATGCTGACCTTGACTTGACCTACCTTTTCCTCTTGCTGGCCTCCCCACAAACTTTCTCCTTGTTCTTCCAGCTTTGATGTCACAGCAAAGAACAGTTCGCAGTACTAAGAGAACTGTCAGATGGGGGCTGAAGGTGTAGCTCAGTGATACAGTGAGAGCTTTTTATGGGAAAAACCCTAGATTCAATTCCTAGCACTGGAATAAAACAGACAGATGCAATTTCTAAAAGATTAGTGGAATGAAAGAATCCACTAACATGCACAAAAACCATGAGAGGAAAGCATTATCTTAGGTGGGTGGACTATGGGATGATTTCCATCAGGGCAGAATCCAGATGTTCGTAATAGTTAAGTGAAATCAAAATGTGCCCATGTAGAACAGTGTCATTTTCCCTAGAAAGCTCATCTTACTAAAAAAAGTCATACATATGTAGCATAGAAAGTGGAGGATAGCATTACTAAGGCATTATATATATATATATATATATATGGATTAGTCGCATAATTGTACTACTGGTATCTGATAATTTGTTTAGGAGAACAGTTAATGATTAAAAGTTTTTTTATATTTAGAACAAATTTGAATGCTTATATCTAGTAATCTGAGCAATTTATGTGACAACAACCATTTGCAGTATAAATATCCATTGGTGAATTCCTACAATTCTGCTTGGTGACACTATGTATTGTCTCTAGTGTTCTTTTAAATTATTATTTTCTTATTCCCTTTAATGATTTAATAAATCTTCTATTCTTACATCTGGTAATCTGAGCAACTTCGTTGAAGATGACAATATGTAATATAACAACCACTGTTAATCCCTATCATTTGGTTTGAAACCCTGTATCATTTTTAATGTCCTTGCCTTGTTTTGTTTGTATTTTGCTATTGTTCTTTTTTTGTACTATTTTCTTTAAAATAAAAAAGTATAAAAAGAAAAATGACCCTTAATCCCACCATAAGATAAATATCAACTGGTAAAATAAGTGTGCATCTATGTACCTTTAGTGTATAATTGTATACAAATATGTATACATATGTATATATATTTATGTGTGTATATGCGAAATTATATGCATATCTACACACATCATGTGTGTATGTGCATGTGTGTATGTGCGTATGCACATGTGCACACTGGAGATCTAACCCAGAGCCTCACACATGCTAGCCAAGTGATCTAGCACTGAGCTATATGCCCTACTCTGCATATGTAGTGTTTTAATTGGACTGATACTAGGTTCAGGTTTGTATACTATTTTTTAACTTACCATTATATTTAGAACTTTTTCTACAGTCATTAAGTAGTCTTCAGAAACCTGGCTTTTCATGGAAGACTCTTATTCCTTCATGTAGATGTATAATACTTTGCCTAAGCCTTTCTAAACCTTGGACACGCAGAATATTCCTAATGTTACCATTATAAATATTCCTGCAGTGGATGATGACTCATGTATATAAATTTGTGTGCATCTCTAATTGCTTTTTAGGATAGAATCCTAAGAGTGAAAACTAAATAAAAAATAGAAACATTTATTAAAACAAACATAATTCACATACTGTAAAATTCACTACTTCAAGTGTATAACTCAGTGTGTTGTAGTACATTCACAAGGCTATAAAAATATTACCACTGCGTAATTCCAGAAGAAACGTGGAACCTTTCATAATTCTGCATGTAAGTCTTGTACAGGGAAGTGGTAATCTCTTTATCATTCGTTTTAGCATAGGTCAACCACAATGAGCCCAGAAGGAACATTTTTCATTCTCCTAAAAACATGTGATGAAATTCCCTTCAGCAAATGTGTACCCATTTCCATTCCTGTACAGCATGTATAATAATTTCTTGACAACCTTGCTGACGTTTATTTTTAAATTATGCCAATATCATTAAAAATGGCAATTATTGTTTTGACTCTTCCTCTCCTGCCTGAAGTACACTTATTTTTTTACAAATCTGTCACCAATGCTCTTTGATTTGCACACACACATAGCATGGACAGTACATACATTACAACAGCTTTGACTGCCTCATCTCTGTGGATAATAGACGTGTCATGTCTATGTCCTGCCCTAACCTTTTGCTAGCACTCTAGCCTGGTTGGCGAGCTGTCCAGTGAACGTGCATGCCTGCAGAATAACAACATAAAAAATTCTTGTCTGATATAAACTCCCATATCCTAAAGCCAACTCCTTCTCTTGACTGCCCTATGTTAGTGATATCAACCTTCTCCCATGTGCGTCACAGCCAGTCTCCTCTCTTCCATGTCTAATTAGTGGTCCAACATTGTTGATTCTCCCTCACATCTTTGCTTTCTGCTCTCTCTTCCTTGAGATTGCTCTAGTTTGCCCTGTTATTATGTCTACTAGCTTATCCACTTCTCTATGCTTCCATTATCTATCCACATAATTTATCCTACGTGTCACTATGAGAATAAACATTCCTGAAATACTTCTTGCATCATATTACTCTCCTACTCTGGGAATTTCCAGGTCTTGTCTCTTGCCTATGGGATTCTGTAAAAGCAATACTTTAGCATAACACCCAAGGTTTTCCATGCCCTTCACTCATTTTTATTTTACTTCTGACGTCTTACAGTAACTAGGTAATCTTATTTCACTGTATTCTTGCCTTTCGTGTTTTTAGTCATGCAAACCTGGCAGCACCTTTCTCCCAGAGTTCTCCAGTTAAACTTGTGCCAAGTCTTCCGAAATGAGCTCTGAGGCTCTGTGAAGTCTTCCTTGAATCAACCAGCTATTTGGTCTTTTGACTCTGCTTTAGTTAGCATTTCCTTTCTGATACTTTTGACATTCTGCCCTGTTTATGGTTGTCCAGGACTTTTTCTTCTACCCTCCATTATATTGTAAATTCTCTGAGCATGAGATGATATCTCCTTTGTTTTGATGTGTTCTGTAATACCTACCAAGCACCTTAAATGTAGAGACAAACTCCATAAATGCTTGGATAAAATGGTGACTCCTGCCGGTATCACCGCCACCAACTTATTCTCTTTCTTCTCCTGCAACTTCCCCTTCTCCTCTTCCTCCTCTCCTCCTCCTCCTTTCTAACTGTTAATGACTCAGTTTTGGAAAGGAATACAGTAGTAAGAAGGTACAGTTACCAGTGGCCCAAATGTCACAGCTTATTCTTTTTCCTTTCACTCTCCATATTCAACCTATCAACAAATACCATGGATCCAACTCTTCAAAATATCTCTACTTAAACCTCTTTTCTCTATGCCTATTTCCACCCATTATAGAACAAACTACCTTCCTCTCTTATCTGTGAGAGCCTTTTAGACTAGTTCTCTGGCTTCTGCTCTTGCTCCCGCTCCTAAATCTGTCAGCCAAGTGAAATCATTACAAACCTTAGATTGTTACTTCTCTGCTTAACAACCTCTAACAGCTTCCTGTTTCACTGAAATAAAATTAAAACTGTTTACCTTGGTCTTGGAAAACTCCATGATCTCTGGCCTATGCACCTCCCCAACCTTATCTCTGCTAATGTCCACCTTGCTCACAGAGCTCCAGCTCTTCCAGTATTGGCCTTTCCTAATTGTCATGTTTGCTCAAAGCAGACTGAGTAAATTCTACTGTTGGAGTCCTAGCTGTTGTTGGCTATTGTGCTAGGGCTCCATTTCCTTAGTAGTAGAGCTGAATTGGGGAGTGGCCAGAAGTAATTCTAAGGGTTTTGAGATATGTCTGTGGAGAAAACTTTTGCAGATTCCATCAGATGCCTGAAGAATGGTATGTGCAATACTGGGCATGAAGTGAAGGATATAATAAGCTTAAATGAAGAAGAAAGCTTATATTATTCCTGCTGCCTCCTCCCTAAGGGATGCTATAAATATTACTGATAGAAACCAGAGCTGTCGGACAAATAGCCTCTACCTTCTTTATCACTTAGGGTTTTGGTTTAGGAAATTGTCAAAAGCTTTAAGGCCATCTATTCAGTCAGACAGCTCCCTGTGTACTTGCTGTGACTATCTTTCTGTACTCCTCTGAAGTCACCCTCAGCCCTCTCATGTTGCACCCTTAGTCTTTGTACATTGAGGGAAAAGGGAAAGCCCTCTCTCACTTTTCAGTTTTTACATGCTCCTCTTCCTTATAGAAGCTGCAAAATATGTACTATCCACCGCCTTTAGGATCATTGATAGAAACACTCTATGTTCTATACATTTTATCAGACTACACAGAGGAAAACTACAAATGATTCCTAAGCCCACTGGGAAAGAGAATGAAAGTACTGTCTTTCTAAACTACTAAATATTTTTCTAGCCACTGAAACTTACAAAGCTCTACCAAGTCACATGTGTGATTACTTCCTTCAAACCTTCTTTGGAAAAAGAGATCTCCCTCTGTTTTAAAGAGTCCAGTGTAAAAATGGAGTAATAGGAAGAGTGGGTCACATGTAATCGCCACAGCCAGATGAAGTCAATGCTCCCTACTGGGAAAACCAGAAAGCACCTCCTGACATATACACTGCAGCATTTGGAAGGCCTTTATTTCTGCCCCAACATTCTCTTCCTTACTTGTTTCCTACCCTATGTCACTTTATATACAGAGCTGGATCCAAAGGTGGAAGGTAAAGATATGCATCTAGCAGATTTATGTAGAAGAATTTGACCAGGCTATTTAAAGGGAGGAGAGGGGACGTGGGGAGGCAGAACTAAGTACTAAAAACCTGTTCTCCAGAAAGTACCCATCTCTCAGATGACCCAGATTATAGAGGTCTCAGCCTGTTGAGAAAGCTTTAGTCGTGAAAGTTCTCTCTAAAATCACACTTGCATCTACACACACACACACATACACGCACTCATACATATACTTCCCCCTTGGCTGGGTCTGTAATAAGGAAGGGTCTCTGAATCACCACGCTGCCATGTCCTGCAGACAACAGTGTGTGCGCTGAGTGTGTATGTGTGTGGCGGGGGGTTAGAGCTCTGTGTCCTTCCATAGTGACCAAGCAGGTTTTCCCTTCCTCAGTGAGATAAACAAGCCTTGCATTGTTCTGTCCTCCCCCACCCCCAGGCTTCCCTTCCTGCCTAGCTGGTAGGTGGAATGTGCCCTTTGGGGGAGGCTAGAAGAGCAACAGAAAGCAAACAGAGCTAATCAAGAGGTTGCTTTTTTTTTTTTTTTTTTTTTTTTTTTTGGCTTCTCCTTATCCAAACACTTTCAAAAGTGGAAAGAGTCCGTACTACGTTATGGCTGAAACGTCAGGCTAAATACAGTACCAAGCAACAGGGGTCACATTTTCTTCATTCTCTGTATTGGGTAGAGCCATGAATCTCTTTCTGATTGCCCTCTCCCACCAAGTGTCTCTTACAGAATCTACTGGAACCAGGTAGAGAGATAGGTGATACTATCAAAAACTATTGGGGTGACATTCCCGCTAGGCAGATGGAGACTGGTTCCTTTCAGAACTGTTCCATAAGGCCAGGGATCTAGCTCAGCAGCACAAGCGCCTGCCTGGCAAGTGCAAGTTCGTGAGTTTGAGTCCAGGTACCAAAAAACAAAACAAAACAAAACAAAAAAACCCAGAATTGTTCCATCTCCCTCCTTTCACAATAATCTTCTCAAGGGCTCTTTCTGAGAGCCAATTTCTGGATAATCTACCCCTTCTGACTGCCTATGCCCTTCACACCCACACCTATGCCAAATTCTTGTCCCCTGAGTACCCGGAAAAGGAGAAGCCATTTTTACCTTGCCCTCAGGATAAGAGGTTATACTTGATCATGCTACATGGAACTCACCTGTACTGAGTAAAAGTGTTCCTTTCCCCCACCAGACCTTCCAGTCCCTCTCCTAAATCCCAAACTTTTCTTATCTTCCCTTGCCCAAGGATCTCTCCAGTATACCCTATCTATACCTACCTGCATATCACTTCCTTGGGGACTACCCTACTCTCTCATCCTTCCACTCTCCCTACCTCAGCCAGTTGCTCAAAAATGCTTGTAGCTGTAGTCATTGTTTCCTCAGCCTCACGTAGCCACTGACAGGGTCAGACTGCCGTCAAGCTAGTTGCTCTTTATTGTGTGAGGAAGTAGGGGTTGGTAAACCTCACCAAGGAAGCACTTGCATGAGCCAGCAGAAGGGAGAAGACATTTGGTGAACAAAAGGTTAGGAAAGACTGGGTACCCACGCCTGAGTACTGACAGGAGAACAGATTGTTTATCCTGGTGCTTTTTGGACCAGGGATTGTTCTCTAATAGATTGATACTTAAAACATGGTTATCACACCAGCAACAGTAGCACTCTGAAGCTCATTAAACAGTCGAAGTGTGGGCTGCACTTTAGACCTGCTGAGTCAGAATCCACATTTTCTTTTTCCTTTTGGTACCAGGAATCGAACTCATGGCCTCTCACTTGCTAGGCAGGCACCCTGCCACTGAGCTATATCCCCAGCCCAGAATCCGCATTTGAACAAGATTCCCAGATGATCTGTACAGCCATGAAAGTTTGAATAGTGTGCTACTCTAGCATATAGATTTAGCTTTGAGCCTTCTTTTAACTAGATCTTTCTCTTTCATCTCTGTTTGGATCAAAGAAATCCATTTTCTTGCTATTAACATTATTTTGCCTGTTGTTTTTGATGGGGGATAATATTAATAACAGATCCACTTATCAAGTGCCCGTCACATGCCAAACATATTCTATTGAGGAAAATAAGATTCTGTGGTATGCTTAAGGCCAAAGAACTAGCGAATGGTAGACCTGAAGCAGTCAGCCAGCTCCTTATGCCTCCACAAACCCTCCAAGTTTCCCCCAAATGGTATCCCTACACAGTTGAGAAAAGTCAACCCAGACTTCCCTGTGAGGCGCAGAGAGAGGAGAGTGAATAGGGCCTCTGGGCGTGATTTCCCCAAGGAGGAAGAGTCCTAACATGCTTTTTTGTCATAATGGAGCTTGTGTAAGCCTCCTAAGAAGCCAGAAATTACTGGAATTGGGGTCAAGGGCCAAGGGAAAAGGGAATAGGGATTAGGAGTCTTATGAAGGGAAAACCCTAAGTCCAAATCTGTAAGAGAATATGAATTCAGATGCTTGAGCCTGGGCTTTGGGGTACCACAAATCCATGTGGGGCTGCTCTGGGTTCTCACTAATGTACTGCTCAGTGAAGATGTCTTTTGGAGCCCCAGGCTGGAACCTAGGATTACATTATATTTGCTATAGTTGAAAGGGTCACTTGTGGTGATTGAGTTCAATGTTTTATTTTTCAGAGAGGAAACAGAAGCCCAGAGAAGGGGAGTAATTTGCCAGAGGTCAGAGTAAATTCATGGCAGATCCACTAATACTGACCCAATGCAGCGCTATTCTAACACTGTTAATGGGCACCTTTCCTGTACCTTTTCTGGTATGAAATGGAGTTTTCTTTAGATCCTCTCAGGCGTCCCCTAGGAAGTACAGACCCTATAAATATGGCAGGATCTTGACCTTGGAAAATTTCTAAGTCATTTGCCTCCAGCTTTATAAAATAGCTGTAGTGCCTCATCTCTGGACCTCGAGGCTGCTAGACCTGGCTGACCTAGGCTTCCCTTTTCTGGGACGCTAAGGACCTATGGAGATAGCTGGGTGGGGTCAACTCAGTCCAGGAAGCGTAGGAATTCTTTTAAGTGTATGTTTCTGGGGTATTTTTCTCTCTCACGTGTATTTTTAAAAATTCTTTTTAGACATCCGCTTTATCTTTCCCAAACATCATTTCCTTGCTCCTTTCCTGAGTTCTAGCAGCGGCGGGGGCCCAGCTTCCTTATTGGCTTCTGAGCTGTGGAGGGGGTGGGACTGGGCTCAGAAGAGGTAGGAGTCGGGAAGAGGGGGGCTGTTTGTGCTGCTGGAACTGCCTTTCATCCTTCCCTCTGCTACCAGCATGTTGGCTGGCTCCTGGAGCAGCGTCTTCACTCCTATCCAGCTCTTGACACTGGCTCTTATTTTTTAAGGCCGTGGCCACATCAAGACCCAACCAAGCTGATGGCCATACCTTCTCTTCAGTGCTACTCCTTCCTTTTCTTAAAACTGGGACCGGGACCTGACTGTGCCTGAGCCCCTTTGATCACACACGGGATCTTGGGCTGATGGCTCCTCACCCCAGGTTTCACCTGGAGGGAAGATGGGTTCCAGTTAAGGGAAGACACGGCGGGAGGGGCTGTTGATAAGAGTCTGAGCTAGCTGGATACTTCATTCTCTCCTGAGCCATCTCTCCGCCCTGGGCAACTTCCATGGTAGGTACAGCCAGTAGCCATGACTGCTATGGCCGCTGCCATTCTTCCTTCTCCTGATTTCTTTCTTCAGTGTCCTTTACTTTTTGCTTCCTAAGAAAGGCATTTGGGGGAATTGAATAATAGCATGTGTTCAGTGATAGTATGTGTTCAGTGAGCGAGAAGGGGTATCTCCTGGGGTCACTGCCTCCACTCTTGGGTCTGGACTGTGTGGATCACGGCTGGAATGGCTCCTCCGCTTATTCCTCATCATCTCCCTTCCCCACTGCCTAAGGATGGGGTTGTTTCTAGGACTACTACACCTCTCTTTTCTGACTGCTTATTGAGGGAATGGCTGTGGCAAGCCTCAGATACACATGCTTCCTGAGACAGACCCTTTGAGGGAGGACCGGGCATGTGGTATCCTAGAAAGAGCTGGAGATCTGAGTCTCCTCTGAACTCAGTGGGTTACTAGCGCTGTGCTCTTGGCAAATCACTGAAGTTTTCTCTGTCTGTTTCTTCACGTGTAAAGTGGGGGCAATAACAGGTCTTACTGCATTAGGTTGGAGTAATAAGGCAGCTAATGCATGCTAAGTGATTAGTGTCTGGCACATCTGAAGTGCTCAATAAATGGCCCCTGTTGGGTTTTTTGTTTTAAGTTTATAAGGTATCTGTGTCTAGCACTCTGCCAGTTGATTTCACTCATGGGGCTAGATTTAATCTACACCATAATTTTTTTAAAAAGAGATGGTCACCTTCCCCATTTGTAACTTAAATGTGTGGGGCAGTGTGGCTCAGGGACGGAGGTATTACCTAGTTGAGGTTCCGTCCCCAGCCCCACCCCAAAGAGGAGAAGAATCTGCACCGCAGAGAAGGGACTTGCAAGTCACATGCTGGGACTTCGGCACACGTGTGAATGGGCTCCACATCTAGGGCAATTAGGAGTAATACTAGACTAAGTATGAAACCCTATAGAATTTGCTCTCCCTTGCCAAACTAGGGTTAGAAATGTCTATCTCTGGCTCCAGTTCTATCTGTCGGAATTTTCCTCCTCCCAGACTTTCACTTTTGTCCTAGTGTCTCCTTTAGAGTGGGATTGTTTCCTATTTCTGGAGAGATCCTAGAGAGAGAGAGAGAAAGAGAATGAGGGGTACCTTGTAAGCTACCTTTCAAAGTGCAGCAAAGGAGTAGTACCTTGGTACTGGGTGGATTTAGTCTTTTTTTTGTTCATTTGTTTTTTGTTTGCACAGTGTCTCACTAAACTGCCCAGGCTGGCCTCAAACTCATGATCCTCCATCTGTCTGGGATCACAGCCATACCTAACTTGGTGGGGAGGAGGTGCTTTTGACAAATTTGAGGCAATAAGTGTTATTACAGTACCTACTATTCCTGGCCACTGGCTGTGGACCAGACGGTTTCCCAGATGCTTTGAATAATACTGTCTTTAATCCCTGCAATAACATAGCCAGGTCAAAACTAGCATTCCCTTTCTTAGGTAAGACAACCAAACCTCAGCTGTCTAAGTGACTATCACACTTCTAAAATGATAGAGTTAGAATTGGAAGCGAGATTGTTCTCACTTGTTTTTGTCTCATTACTTACTAGCTTGGTACGGGTGGCAAGATAAGACTGTCATACATGAAATGAGGGTGAGCAGTAAAAAAGTTCATATTATTATAGGTTAAACTGTGGTGGTTAGATTATTCAGGACAAGTTCCCTGGAGGCGATGGCATTTTCACAATACTTTAAGGAAGAGGTAGGATTTAGGTTAACCAAGGGCGGGGGGCATTCTGGCAGGAGAACAGTCATAGTAACAACTTTTCGGTTGAGGGCTGGCCAGACCCAGGTTTAAACATCTGATGTGCATTGTTTTATTTAATTTTTTTCAAGAACCCTATTAGGTAGATACTCTTATCCCCATTTTACTGCCGTGAAAGCTAGGAGCCTAAGAAATGCAGTCACTTGCCTGAAGCAACAGAAGCTAATAAGTGTTAGAGTTTGGATACAAACAAAAATGGTCCAATTCCAGAGGCTGTGCTAGGTTATGTTAAAAACGCAGTCAGAAAGGGGAGAGCCAGCTGTAGGGTGTGACTAGAGCAGACATGAGAGAGGGAGTTAGGTGGGTAAAATAGTTTGCAGGAGGCTTTGAGGCAGCCTTTCCATTTTATATTTGAGAGAAGACAGGGTAAGAATTAGGGAGACAGAGAAGATTCGTAAGTAAGCGAGTGCTTCCCGCTCAGTTGGTGCTGAATGTGATAGGATCTAAAAGCAGTGACTAGAAGTGGAACAAGAGGAGATTGGCTGGAGGACAGATACAGTATTTTGAACGTAAAATACCAAGGGCCTGGACTAGAACAAGAAGTGGCAGTGGTGGATTCTGGGAGGAGAGGTGTAATACTATGTAAGGGTCACAGTGAGAATGAAGAGAGAGACGGGGGGGGGGGAAGGGCAAGAGGGAGAGAGAAGAAAGGAGGGAAGAAGAGACAGAGAGAGAAGCAAAAACATAGACACAGCATAAGAGAAGAGTCCGTAGAACTCAGGGTGGGCTTGTACAGTTGGGGAGCAGGTGATATTGTGGCTGATTCCCCACACTTTGAACCCAGGACTCAGAAGAGCTTCGGGAATCCTGGAGGTGGAAGAAGAACCTGAAATAGGACAGGTGTCCTGTTCCTACTTCACTTTCAATGCTTCGGGGCATAGGAGATGGTAGATATACATGCTCCATAGAACTAGTAACACAGGACTCCACTATCAGGAGGTGCTTCATTCATAGGCAGTTGTTGAGCACATGACTACCAGGTAAGAGCAGCTGGAGAAATCTCTCAGCTGCAAGGCAGGGATTTGTATGTGAGATTCTGAAGCAAGTACAGTCCCCAAGTCCCCTTTCTTTCAACGTTAGCCTAATTATTAGCCACTCTTAAATTCCATGTGATTGCAAAGGTGAGAGCCTCTGCTGGCCTTCCTCCCCATAATTCTTAGCCACTACTGCTGATCTGTGGCTCTGAACTTTGGCCAACAGCTTTCCCCGCCCTTCCTCCTGTATCTTCTTATCTGTGTCTGACTTGTTACTATTCAATCTTTGTATCCCTAGCAACCCTATGCGCCTCAGGACTGAAATAGGACTGCCTTGTAGCCCTGGGATCTTCTGTCATTCCATTGGGGTGAGGGACATTTCCAGCTGGAATAGAATCCTCCAGGTTGACACTATCTGACACTGCCCTGGGAGGGGGAGAACTGATTTATCCCGTTGTACATCAAGCTTGTTGAAAAGAGGAGCCTTCATCTTATTCAAATTTGAATCATCGGTGCCTCGTATGGAGCCTGGCACAGTAACTGGGAATAAATTAGTAAAGAATGGGTGAATAAACTAGTAAATATTCTCTCGTCTATTGATCTATCATCTACTTAGCTCCTCTTTCTCTTACTCTGACATTCATCTGTGTCATCCAATTCACTATACTATATATTTCTCTATAATCTCTCAAGGTTTTCTCTTTCTGTCATTTGTTTTTCCCCTCTGTCATTTCTCTCTTATCTCAAACATTTGCCTGCCTATCTCTCTCTCTCTCTCCTGCTCTTCCTCTCTCTCTCTCTATCTCTCCCTCCCCCTGTCCGTTTCCCTCTCCTCTCCCTCCTTTACACTCCCTCTCCCCATTCCCTTTATGCTCTTTCCCTCTCTTATTCTTCCTCCTTCCTTCTCCCTCCTCTTCTCTGTCCCATCAGTCATATCTTATCCCCTGGCATTATCTGTGCCCCACGTGTGCTCTTCCCCACTTGCAAGAGTGGCGTCTATTTGCATGAAGCATGCTTGGGGACAGAGATGAAATCTGCATGAGTCACTCAGTGCAGGAGTTGGGACCAGAGCCTCCAGCGCCAGCGTGCATTGGGGGACTTGGCCTCAAACCTATTACCTTTTACTCACCGCTGACCTGCTTTATAGCCAAGCTCTCTGTAAACCTAGCACGGTGCCATTCATCCCTCTGTTCTTTTTCCCCCTCACGGAAGTCAGGACTCCCTGATACCACTGTGGCTGCGAACTCGTGTCTCATCTGCACGCTCATCTTGTCCTTCACTCACTCAGTGCCTTTATCATGCTTTACTTGGATTACCTCTGTCCCTTTAATGAACCTGTAAATCCTCGAGGACAGATTGTGTTTGACTCATGTTGGTACCCTAGAGCCACATGTACACAGTACCTAGTACACGTACAACAAATGCCTATTGAACAAATGCATAAAAACTTGAGATTTCACAGCCCAGTGTTAACTTATTCAATCACTTCTTCCTTTCTCTCTCAAAGAAAACTTGGAAATTTGCTAAATTGATTTTTTTTCTCAAGCAGAAGTGAAGGCAGGCTCAGTATATATTGGACAGCCACTCTCTTTTCTTCCACAGATACTTACTGATATCTGCTCTGTCTCTAGCATTACTATATGTGTAAGGGTACTCCTATGAGGAAAATAGCCCTGTGAAGCTGATATTCTGTATCTCCAGGGATTGCCCCTGGGATGAAGGGGACCTGAGTACTGAGAGCTGGGGGGGCCCTCAGAGTCCCATACCAGTTCCTTGCAAGATGTTCCACCTCACTGAAAGGAAAGAAGGGGTGGGAGCGGAAACTGCCCGGGAAGTGATTTCAGCCCTGGTTCCTTAAGCTAACTTCCTGTCCCTTTCTTGCTGTAGGAGAAACGCCCTTGTCAGTAGGCCGCACTCATGGCATGTGGCCAAGCTCCTGGAGGGATGCCCTGAAGCGGCCACCACCATGCATTTTCCTTCTGAAGCCTTCAGCTTATCCTGGCATTCAGGTTGCAACACTGGGTAAGTCTGGAGCCTTCTCCTCAAGGTGAGCTGAAGGGCCTGGCCACTCCTCCTCTTCTTCTCTGGTCCCTGATGGATATTTTAGAGCCAACCGTGGTAGAACTGAAAATGACGTGGGAGTCCAGATTACCTGTGCTCTTATTTTACTTTCCTGCTAACTCTCTGTGACTTTGAGCCTGTCCCTTTTCTGATGGACAGTGTTTTCTTGAAATACCTCATTTCACTTACAGGACATCACACTGTCCTCCTTCTCATCCTGTTTCCTTAGCTGCTCTTTCTCTGTCTCTTTTCCTAATTCTTTCCATATCCCTGTTCCCTTAATACAAGAGGACCACCAGAGTTTCATCCTGGTTATGTCTTCTGTCTACAGCACTCACTGGGGACTTCATCCAGTGTTTATCAGCTCTATTTTACAAGGTCAAACCCTCCAAAATACAGACCTCCATGAAGAACAGGGTCTACATGCAAGGAAGATCACTCTATTCAGGGACCTCAGTGTTATTTATTGTTGAAACAGCTGTCCAAGAGGTAGACAACTTTTTTTGACAAGCTCGGAGCCAGCCAGTGTGCTGCTCTTGGCTGCATGTTCCTTTCCACAACCAGATCTTCCCTCCAAGAAGGGATTTCTTGGGAGAGACTTAGGGAAACTAAGGACTGAGTTTGCTCTGACTCAGTGACTTTATTTAGCATTGGATGCCAGAGGCTCAGGGAGAGGTGGTTTTATTCTAGAAGAATACACAGAAACACAGTCTGAACTGGGCTCCTATTTGAGAGGAGGTGTGGTTTTTTTTTTTCCAGCAGGAAGGGTGGTAGAGTCAGCACCAGGTTCTGTTGCCAAAAATCAGTTGGTGAATTCTTAGTCCAGAGCACAAGTGAGCAGAATGCCTAAGGGGAAAGGCAGGGAGCAAGAAATAAAGGATGCTGACCTGAAGATCTGGAGGGCTGCTGTCACACTGCAGCTCAGCTGTAGCTCTTCGGACTATGGCCTTTCTGAAAGCATCCTGACACCTCCAAAGTTCCAGTCAGAGGGAGTTACTGGCATGACTTGGCTCACTTTAGCTATGTGTGTGAGAAATGGTACTTAAAATTCGAGATTGTATCTGCTCTTTGTCTCCCTGGTTGGCCTTTGCTGAGGGAGATGTGGGAAGCATGGGTAGGTAGAGGCCATTGCAATATCAATATTGGTAGTCAATATTTGTGCTGCTAACACTAAGAACAATCAAGACAGTAGCCTCTACCATGCAGTGAGCCCCTGCTGGGTGCCTCACTGTGATAAGGGCTTTACATGTATTATCTGATTTTATCAACACAGAAACTCTCGGACACAGATTTCACTATTATTCCTATTTAAAATTTGATATCAGAAAAAAGCTAAAACATTGGATCCATGCAGGCCTGGGTCCAAATTCCAGCCCTTCTTCTTCTGTATAATAGTTCACTTCTCAGTTGATTTTACCTAAGCTTCAGTATTCTCAGTTGTACAGTCACAATAATGATCTTCCCTTCCAGTTAAAGTTCTTTTTTTTTTTTTTTGGTTTTTCTCCGGTACCAGGAACCGAACTCACGACCTTGCGCTTGCCAGGCAGGCGCTTTGCTGCTAAGCTAAATCCCCAGCCCCTATCAGTTAAAGTTCTTGACACATTGTAGGTCTTCAACAAATAGTGAGGGTTGCTACTGTCAACAAAAAGTGGGGGAGAGGCTGGAGGTGTAGCTCAGAGGTAGCGCACTTAAGCTAGCATGCTCAAGGCCCTAAGAAAAGAACAGAATCGGGGAATGCCTCAATTCCCAACCTGTCTGTGTCACTAGTTCAAGCTGAGCGAACTTGGGAAAATTACTTCTTCAAACTCACTTCCTTTTGCAGGTCTTACTTTACGGACACCAGTGATTCTCAAAAGCAGGGCCCTGCGACCAGCAGCTGGGCCCAGCAGCATGTGGGAAGTTAGAAGTACATATGTTCAGGATCCAACTGGACCTAAAACTCTGTAGGCAGTAGTGGTGCACCAATGGCATGCATGTTGCAGCAGACTGGTTTTAATCTTTGGAAACTCTAAAAGGTTCGCCATCACTACTCCAGGATAAAGCTTGGTGGCTTGTGTTATAAGAAGCCTTCCGTGTAATGCTGATGCACATTTCAGGTGGAGAATCATTGATTTATGAAATGATCTGGCTGAAATTGAGTCAACCCTTTAGGACCCCTGTCTAATGCTGATATTCTGTGACTGTCTCTCCTGGCAGAGAGCCACATGCTGACTCCCAGCAGACAGTGACAACCTAGAAGCAATTCCAACCCTTTGATGACAGGGCAGTGGTGCATAATTCCCATGGCATTTTCTTACTTGCAGTCTTTGTCATGTTTACCATGTCCCTGCGGTACCCCAGTATCCATCCTTCCCCATGACACTTTCTCCCTTTCTTGCCTTATTGATGGGTGCCTCTGGGTTGTTTGGGTTTCTTCCATGGGAGGGCAAGTCAGGGTGTGAAAGGGATCTAGTGGCTTGGCAATTAACCTGTGTTCCTTTTGTCTTACAGTGACGTGTGTGTGCAGTGGTGTTCTCTCTCCCGGCACTGCAGCACTGAGAAAAGCAGCTCCATTGGCAGCATGGAGAGCCTGGAACAACCAGGCCAAGCCACCCTTGAGGGCCATCTCTTGCCCATTGAGCAGAACATGTATCCTAACCAGCGTGACTCAGCCTACAGCTCCTTCTCAGCCAGCTCAAATGCCTCTGACTGTGCTCTTTCCCTCAGGCCAGAGGAGGCAGCCCCTGCGGACTGTATCACACAAGGCTTGGGGCCAGCTAAGGCTCCCAATGCCCGGGCTAATGGGTCTGAGACCTCAGGAGGCAACCAGCATACCCACACTGGCCGCCTGACCCCCAACTCCCAGATGTCATCGCACTCACAGGGGAACTACCACTCAGGGTCTGCCAAGACAGTCAGAGGCCCACCGCAGCCTCCAGTGAGGCGGGACAGCCTCCAGGCCTCCAAAGCCCAACTCCTCAATGGAGAGCAGTACAGGGCATCTGAGCCTGTGGACTCCTTGCAACAGAAGGAGAAAACAAGCTTAGACACAGTCTTATCCCTGAAGAACCCTCACAGGTTCTACTGCCTCAGTGGGCAGGACCATGTAACAGGCAAGGAGCATCAGAACTGTGAGCTCAGCCAGCCTCCTGAATCTAGCCAGCAGGGCTCTGAGCATCTCCTCATGGAGGCTTCTCTCCAAACCTGTGACAAAGCTTCTAGCAGAGATTCCAGCGGAGCTGAAATCAATGAGACACCAGCAGAGCTAACTAAGGCTCCTCCCTTTGGCAGCCCTCAACTCCTCACAGGACCCACAGGGCATCGCCACAGTGCCCCTGAGCAGCTACTGGCATCCCACCTACAACATGTGCACCTGGATCCCAGAGGTAGCAAGGGGATGGAATGCCCAGCGGGGCAGGATGCACACCAGTGGACTCTGTCCCCTTTGCACAGCAGCCACAAAGGGAAGACAAGCCCCTGTCCCCCTACAGGAGGGTCCCAGGATCAGCCCAGCAGAGAAAGAAAGACCAGGCCAACGGACGACAGGCCTTTGAGTTCAGGACCCCAGAGCCAAAGAAGTTCTCCACATGGAGAGGCTGATGGATGCCCGCCAGAAAGAGGATTCCTGGACCCAAACAGAGCAAGCGGAACAGCTGGTGACTTGGCCAGGCAGCAGCCTGCTGCCTCTTGTGCTCTCTTTCAACAAACCAAAGACTGTTCTTCAGCTAGCAAAGTAGCTGGCAGCACAGACGTAACGGAGGAAGGAGACAGTGAACCCAAGGAGTGCAGTCGGATGGGCGGCAGGCGAAGCGGAGGCCCCCGGGGCCGCTCAGTCCAAAACCGAAGGAAGAGTGAACGTTTTGCTACCAATCTGCGTAATGAAATTCAGAGGAGGAAGGCCCAGCTTCAGAAGAGCAAGGGTCCCTTGTCACAGCTGTGTGACACTCAGGAGCCAGTGGAAGAGACCCAAGAGCTTCCAGAAAATCCTCCTCTTCCTGCCTCTAACTCATCTCTTCTATCTTCATATAAAAATCTCCCTAGCCCCAGAGATAAGCTTTTCAACAAAAGCATGATATTCAGGGCTAGGTCTTCAGAGTGCCTTAGCCAAGGTTCTGAGAGCCATGAATCTAGGACAGGCTTGGAGGGACAAATAAGCCTTGGTCAGAGGCCTGGCCAGTCCTCTGTGGGCTTGAACACCTGGTGGAAAGCATCTGACCCATCCATCTCAGACTCTGAAAGAGGAAATGTTTACCATGGTATCCGTGGAGGTCATCGAGGATGGTCTCCGGAGCATAACCTACCCCCACATGTGGCACTACCCATGGAAGGCTCTTCCAGCCCAAGTGACAACAAAGAACTGAAGGCTTCTATTACCCAAGCTGGGGAGGAAACCACCCTCTTGCCCTTTGCAGACAGAAGAAAGTTCTTTGAAGAGAGCAGCAAATCCTTATCCACATCTCATTTGCCAGGTTTAACCACTCATAGTAATAAGACTTTCACTCAGAGACCAAAACCTATAGACCAAAACTTCCAGTCAATGAACTCCAGCTACAGGGAATTAAGGTGCCATCCTGTTGACCAATCATATTATTCCACAGACCAACCATATCATGCCACAGACCAATCGTATCATTCCATGTCACCCCTTCAGTCAGAAACTCCCACTTACTCAGAATGCTTTGTAAGCAAAGGTCTAGAAAATTCTCTATGCTGCAAGCCACTGCACTGCAGTGATTTTGATTGCCGCAGGACCTGCTCTTACTCCTGCAGTGTTCAGGGAGCTATGGTCCATGACTCTTGCATTTATTGTTCCGGAGAAATCTGCCCCAGCTTGTTAAAAAGAAATATGATGGCAAAGTGCTACAACTGCAGGTGCCACCACCACCAGTGCATGCGGTGTGCAGCTTGCTGTCATAATCCTCAGCACAGTACCCTCGAGGAGAGCAGCTTGGCACCTGGCAACGCTTGGAAATCCAGGAAGCCAACGGTGCAGGTGAGGACTTGATCCATGGGGTGGCTGAGTTTATTAGTCTCCTTGTGAGGAGAAAGATAGGTAAGTCATTCGAAAATGTAATAATTATCATTTTGTCTCTCTCAGGCGGTGGCTTAGTGATCTTGAGCAAAACACTTAGTCTCAGAAAGTACAATGCACCTGTGCATCTTTAAATTAGATAAAAGTAACTTTTGCTTTGTTGAATGAACAGAACTGGGTTTTCTATCCTGATTGCAAAATTGGTATCTAAGTGACATTAAGCATTCAACTACCACAATTTGAAATTATATGATTTTTAAAAGAAAAGCTAATGTTTACCCCATAAGTAGCCAGTACTTAGAACAGTCTTATTACCTTATCTCTAAAGTTGAAGAGCGACATGGGAGCCTCACGGATCAGTTATGAGGATCAAATGAGATCTTACATATAGTGTGCCAGGTCAGTGCATGATGCAAACCAGCACTTATTGTCTTCCATTTCCTGTTTAGAAACTATTTGAAGATATAAAATTTGCAAATATTCCCCTAGATTTTGCTTTCAGAGACCTCATTTGTCTTTTTCTTTTCTCAAAGACAAATCTTCCCCCTCTTCTCCAACCTTTGTCAGCTGGAGACTCAGGTTTAGACTGGCTGCTGTCATGCCCCGGTTATGATCTATCACCGTAACACTAGCTCCTGCCTTTTCCCAGTGTACTTCTGGGAGGACACCTTATGTCTTTGCTCCCTCACTGTCAGTTCCCTTCCCCATGGCATCCCTAGTGCCGCCTTTTGGCAACTGAACTCAACCCAGAAATGAACTGGTGTATTGGACTGTTGTTTCACAGGTGGACACTTCGGAAATGACTTAGTGTTTGAAATTGCTCAATATATTTTATTTGCCAGAAGAAACTTTGGAAGTGAAAGCCACTTTATGTAAAAGAGTACATACTCTACAATTCCTTTTCTATGGAGATCTCAAAAGGCTATATACCTGTGGGGGAAAAATGCAATACTTGCCAATGACAAGCAGCACAGAGATTGGCTGGAACATGGCCTGAGAGCATGCCCTTGATAAAGTTTCTGGTTACACAGGTGTATCTGACAAAAATTAACAAATGTACCATCCGTATTTGTACACATCTGGGGAGACATTTTTCCATAAATATATTGTAAGTGAATATAAAATTATTTAATATGTATGCCAAAGTATTTTTGAAGTATGCTGACAGCTTTTTTTTTTATCATTTTCAGCATATAAATCTTACATATACTTTGACATACTTACTTATCCCTAAGATTTCATGTTTTGATGCTATTATAAACGTATTGTTTTTTAATGTCAAGTTAAAATTCTTTGTAATCACTATGTAGAAAGACAGTTGAACTTTGTATACTGGTCTGGCATCCTGCAACCTTGCCAAATGCACTGATTAGTTCTAGCATTTCGGTAGATTATAAAAGATATGTACATAAGCAATCATGTTATCTGTGAACAGAAAGAATTTTACGTCTTCCTTCCCACTCTGTGTGCCCTTTCCTGGGAGAGAGGGGAGCTTCACTGCACTGTCTAGGGCTACCATCATTTCAGAAAAAGTGGTGAGAGCAGACAGTGTTGCTTCGTAATCATTCAGTGTTACATTTGATCATAGCTACAATCTCCCCCCGCCTCATTCACTTCCCCCTTTCCTTCCTTCCTTTCCTCTTTGTATCCTAGGGATTAAACCCAGGACACATCACACATGCTAGGGCAAGCACTGAAATACATCACCATCTCTTTTTATTTTGTTTTGAGGTAGGGTCTTGTAAAATTCACCAGACAGCCTTGAACTTACAATCTTCCTATCTCAATCTCCTGAGTAGCTGGGATTACAGGTGTGTGCCACCACACCTGGTGAAGAAATATTCTTTTAGTCTTAATACCTGAGAGGTCTTTTTAAGAGTGTTTTTGGAGTGCATTTTGGACTTTTTTTCAAATGCTTTTTCTATAGCTATTGAGATAAGAACATGTAACTTTTCTCTTCTATTCACATGGTGATTGATATTGATTGGTATTTGAAATAATCCCTAGCCTGGCATTGCCAAGATAAATCCTATTTGATCATGAATGTTACATCCTTTTTACATGTTACTACATTTGAATTGTCAGTATTTTGTTAAGGATTTTTGTATCTATGATTATCAGGAATTTTAGTCTGTAGGTTTCTTGTAATATCTTTGTCTGTCTTTTCTACGAGGACAGTGCTGGCCTTAAGAAATGAGTCAAGAAGTATACTTTTCTCATATATTTTCACAAAGAATTTAGTATTATTCCCTAAATATCTGGTATAATTTATCACTGATGCCATTTAAGCCTGGAATTTTCTCTCTGGGAAGGTTTATAATTACAAATTTAATTTCCATAATAAACGTTGGGTCAAGTAGGTTATTTATTTCCTCTACATTGAGTGACTTCATTTGGTGACTTTTTAGTTTATAGCAAAATGTTAATTGTAGAAGGTAGATGGTGGGTATATGGGCCTAAACATTTTCAAATTTTGGGGGTGTTTTAATATACCATGTTGAAAAATGGAGGGGAAATACAGGATAATGGTTAACAGGCACTGAAGCTACAACCAAACTGCCTGGGTTCTAATTACTTCTCCAGAACTTTTAGTGCCTAACCCTTTCTATCTAAAAAAATGAGGGTAATATCAACACCTACCATAAATTGGTTGTGAGGATTATATGATGGATGTGTAAGGCCCCTAGAACAGTGCCTGTCAGATAGTAATTATCTTATAAATAAGCTATTATCTTTTAAGGTAAAGGGAGATTTTGACTTAGCTTGATAAATTTTAGTTGAAAGGACTCACACGTAGATAATAAAGAAAGGGGACTGAGGATGAAGAGGATGTGAGATGGTGGCTGCAGAGGTGCCAGCCCAGGCCCAGCAACTGTGTAAGGGAAGGCGGTGCAAATAGCAGACAGAAGCAACTGGCAGCAGCAGTGCAGGTGAACCTGAGCCTATACCAGGACCTTCCTTTTGTGCTTGGAGGGAGGGCCATGTTGGGTTCCGAATGCCTATTAGACTGGCTAAGCAGGTCTGCTGAGACCTGAGGTTGGCTGCCTAGGAGCAACTGCATGCGCATGTCTACCCTACTACTGGTACCCTGCAGCCTAACCCTGCGAGACCTGGGGGAAACTTGTGGATTCAGATGCAATAGTTCTGATGACTAAGGTATCTCTGACAGCAGCTTTCTGACATGTGGCTGAGATCCTGTTCCTTCTGCTCCTGGAGAAGGTTGAGGAGCTAATTTTTTCCTCTTCACTGCTGTTCGAACTGAAATCAGCACACATTCATATCCCCTATATTTTATGCTGGTTTTTTTTTTTTTTTTTTTTTTGTACTGGGAATTGAACTCAGGACCTTGTGCTTGCCAGGCAGGCACTTGTGCCGCTAAGCTATATCCCCAGCCCATGCTGGTTATTTTTATACACATAGATTATTTCACTGTCTGAGACAAATTATAATAGGAACCTCAGTTTACAGTAGGGGAGACTGAGGCTCAGAGTGCCCACACATCTTACAAATGACAGAGCCAATATTTGGATACCACAGCAGTAACTGACATTTGGATGTCCACTAAACACCACGTATATTCTAGGCGCATGAGATGTAAAAACTCATTGAGTTCTCAGGCAGTCAAGAAACAGATACTCTTAGCGCCACATATCTACTGCTATATAAATGAGAGTAAAGAGAAGCTGTACATCTAGTGAAGGATCGGTGCGGGATTTGAAGCTTTACCCTCTAGTTATGGCAGCCAAACACCTGAGTTTGTTCTACTGCCTCTCCATCAGCTGCTTCCAAAGCCCAGACTCTCTCCAGTGTGGCAGGATGCCTTCTAGTAGTATCCCTTCCACTGGGGAAGCAAGTTCCCGCATAATCCCCATCTACCACCAAACATGGTGATAACGGTTTCTTCGGTTCAAAGGCACAGGCCATTTACAGGAACCTATGTGGCTCAGGACAAAAAGTAAACTGAAACGAAATACGGAAAGGCAGTTAGCAGTGGGTAGAGGACATTGTTTAGTTTGGCCACTGCTATTTTCTGAGCACTTCCACAGGGCTAGACAGGGCATGGCCAGGAAATCCTGGCTCCCACTGTGGCTAAACGAGTCATGGTGTCTTTGTGGGCAAGGATGTGTCACAAGGGCATCGAGGCAAAATCTGAAGTACAGGTGGCTAGAGCTACTCTGATGTCCCAGATACATGTAGGGACTACTTTGGTCCTGTGAAAATTGGAACCAGGAAATAAACTTCACCTTTTCCATGGCTACTAAGATCCAGAACCTTCTCTGTGCTAAGCATTGTGCAAAGAGTTCTCTCTGCACATCTCATTCGTTCCTCAGTACTGGTAACCCAGCAAGAGTAGGTAGCATAATCCTTATTTTCCAGATGGAAACTGAGGTACAGGAAAGTGACAGAACTCTCAAATAACACAGCTAGCCAGGTGTGGTAGCACACGCCTATAATACCAGCACTCTGGGAGGCTGAGGCAGCAAGAGCTCAAGTTGGAGTTCAGGCTTGGCAACTTAATGACTTAGTGAGACCCTGTCTCCAAAACATAAAGAAAAAGCAAAATATGAGTTAGATAACTGGAAGGAGGAAGGTGGATCTTTTTCAAATGGGAAGGGGATTGAGTGATGAAGGAAGGCAGAGGGAAGGGGACGAAGATCAGTAAAGTGAATTAAGGTGTGCTGTGTATGTATACCAACGCCACACAAGGAGTGTAAACATGCACTGCAAATGTGTACTAACAGAGATTTTAAAACTTTTTAAAACAGCGGGGAATATAGCTCAGTGAAAAAGCTCTGGGTTTAATCCTTACTACCGTGCTACAAAATATGTAAAACAATAGCAACAACAACAAACAAAGACCTATGTGCATTCCCCTGCACCAGCGCTCCCCAAAAGGTGCTACTGAGGTAAAGGTAATGAAATTTTGAATGGAACTAATAATAGCAACATTGGAGAAATGGAGTATGGGAGATCAGTGAGGTTTAGGAAACCCTATGCCTTCCTTTTGGGCTCAGCTCTGAGTCTCTAGGTAGATGGCGAAGGCTGGAAAATCAGGAAGAATCTGAAAGGAAAAATTTCATTCCGTTTAGAGCTAGAATGGGAAGGTGAGAACATTTGTATAAATGGCACACATGGCTCGGCCTGGAAGGAAAGAATGCTGGCTGGTCTACGCTCCCTCTCCCTTTGCGCACCCTGGGAGAGGGTTGCTGCAGCAGGAGCCTTTGCCTGTGACCCTTCCCACACACACCCCCAAGGCCAGAGCTTCCAAGAAGATGCTTTTTGTATTGGCAGAGGTAGGAAGAATGAGCAGGTTCATCCACTAGAACGAACAAAAAGACCTCCTTCCCTTGATGCTCGATGCAGGCAAGAGCCAGAGCAAATAGCAAATATGTTAAATGGGTTTTAAATATGGTTTGGAAGGGGCAGACAGAAAGAGCTCTTTCTAGAAACTGCCAGTGTCCAGGCTCTCAGCATGCCTGCAGCAGCTCAGCAGGCATCCTGGCAGGAAGGCAGGCTTCCAGGCGCACATTTCTGTAGCCTTCCCAGGACAGTACATGGTACCAGCTCGAGGACTAGCCAGGCACAGGCTCCCGATAGCTTGTCTTATTTGAAACCATCTCGATACCTGGTTGTTCAGAGCTACCTAACTTATTAGAACTTTGCTTTGCAGGAATTTCCTGGGGACAAATGGAAACCAATAACAGCAAACAAGAAGACTGGCCAGTCGGGGAGGTAAGTGATGGCTCAGAGAGTTGGGAGAAATTGGTGCCTCTGAGGTTTCTATAGAAATTACTAAGGTCTTCAGTTAACTTAGTTTCCTTTGAAGAAACTGATCTGGTATCCATATCAAGGACTTGTTAACACAGATGTAATCCAGCCTGCCTCTTAGACATTTGGGTATAGACCCAACTGACTGCTACAACATTTTGAAATGTACTCTAGTTAGGCAGTATTGTGTGGGACATTGTATCCACCAGCATAGAGGTCTCAGACAGCACTGCACTGGTCAAAGGTCATGTGGGACCAGAATGGGCTTAAAAAGGAATGAAAAAGCATAAACCGTGCCTCTCTCTCCAGTGACCATGGGGAAGATGCGGCTTGTAGAAAAGAAGAAGGACTCTCCAGCTGCAGCTGTGCCTTTGCTTGAGTTGTTAGAAATTACTTATTGGCTTTTGCCACCTTCCTTTTAATACAGTTAATTGAGGGCTTAAAGTCTGCTTATTAAAAATCTGGGGACAATCCCACCACTTTGGGAGGCTGAAACAAGAAGATCCCAAGTTTGAGTATTGCCTGGGCAACTTAGCGACTTGGTGAGACCCTGTCTCAAATTAAAAATAATAATAGCAATAAAAGGCTAGGGATTTAGCCCAGTGTGAGGGACTTGGTTTTAATCCCCAGTATAGCGCTGCAAAAAAATAATTCTGGGGACAGATCATGATGACAACTCCTGGAGATTTGGAATAGAGAAAAAAGCTTCTTGGGCATAGGCCTTAAGGAAAAACCGTGCAGGATAGGGAGTGTATCCCTGTAATGTGGAGGTCACAGCAACGGCATTCGTGTTCTCTAGAGATGAGGCACGGAGAGATGTAGATGATTCTTGAATCATCTTCTTCTGGGTTGCTCTGTATCAGCCTGGCTAGACCTGCTCGTACGGACTCCCTGATAATCTTTAAGTCAGTTATTTTCAGCCCAAATGATACAAGAGGCCCCTAAATTGTATTGCCTCTTCCTGAAATCTCCAGAGTAAATAAGGGGACAAGGGAAAGGATCCAAATTGTGCCTCTGTTCTCCATGTTGAAGACACTGAAAGAGGAATACAGTCTGAATCTCCTGAATCCTGAAGCGTTCAGGGTTCTTTCTAGGATGTCTACATTATCCCTTCTGATTTCACAGCATATTCAGGAATTTCTCTCACTTTTTCTGACTCCTAAGTCTTGGAAACTTCTTTCTGGCTAGTAATGAGAGAGGAGTGGAAACCTATATTCATGAATCATCTACAAAATGCTAGTTACTAGACTGGAGCAGGGTCTTTCTATCCTGAAAATCTCATTTGTTCTTCACAACAATTCGTTTCTGAGGTCACCCAGATAAGTGATAGAGCTAGGTTTTGGACACTTACTTGTCTGGCTCCAAAATTCCTGCTTTCCCCCTTATTCCTGCTTCAATTAGGATTTGTAAGAAAACACTTCATTTATGGGTTTCCACTAAATTTCCTGCATTAGATCAAGATCTTCAAGAGAGGAGATCATGTCTTGGACAGAACCTTATTCTCTGTGCCTAACACAGAGAAATTGCTCAAGAGGTTTTTATCATTTGCTTGCCAAATGAAGAAACAGAATCTATTCACCACTGAATGGGTGAAAAGACATAAAAGCAATAATGCCAACTAACATTTCGTGAGCTTACCTGTTTGTACTAGGCACCATCCAAAGCATTTTATATGCAGCTATTCATCACTGTGACTTATGGTGTTGGTACTATTTTCTTTCCCTGTGACAAAGCGACTGAGGCATGTACACAAACATTTACTTACCTAAAATTCCACTGCTAGTATGAACTAGACCTACGAGGTCTAACTTCAGAGACAGTCCTTCGAAAGGGTCCTGTGATAGACTTGTCAGTGAAGGAAGATTTTATGAAAAACCCAGCGTATATACTATCTTTTTCTATACCAGATGGGATATATTAGGAAAAAAGTAGGGGGAGGCACAGTGCTTGCCCACATAACAAGCAGAGAAGTATAACCAGTACACATTTCAACAACAGGAATGATACACTGCCACTTGCAAAACAACGTACTTGCCCTGAAACTTGTTACACATATTAGGTTATGTTTTATCTTCCCACCAATTCTGCCAGGTAGGCTTTATTACACTAGGGCAGTAGGTCTCAGAATCAACAGAAACACCTGGAGAGCTTGTTGAAACACCTGGAGAGTTAGTTACACCCCACAGTCAGAGACTGATTCAGTAGGTATGTAGTGGAGTTCAAAATCTGCATTTCTGACAGCTCCATGGCTCGTGCTGATGCAGCTGGTCCTGGGATCGCTACTGGAATCTGAGCTTCAAAGAGGCTAAGTAATCTACCCAAGGTCTCACAGCTAGGAAACATAGCCCAGGTTTGAACTCAGCTTTTGCTTACATGGCTTACCAGAAGATAATACCCTGTCAAATATAGGCTTCCAACAGTGAGTACCTGGCACGTGCTAAGGGATCAATAAATGACAAGTATTCTTGTCTTTTGTATAGATTTATTGGAGGGTAAGAAAACTGAATGTTGGAAGTTACAGGAGGGAAGGCCTAAAGAGGAAACACCAGGGTATTTTGGAGGAATATTGACAACCGGGATAAATAACCCTAAGTTATTGCAGGCTGATTAGGCCCGCAATCTCCCAAGCGAGTGGACGGTGAAGGCTTAAATAAACACAGACAATGGCAATGATTTCAGGGCTCCAGGAGGGACTAACTCCCTTACAGCTTCAGTGTTCTCTGAGTTAGCCAAAGACTGCTCTGGGCAGCCCGTATTTATTTGGTTTTCAAACAAAGGAGGAGGATACTCAAGAAAACATGGGAATCTCACAGGACCTTGGGAGAATTTTCCGAAGTAGTAAATTATGTCTATCAGGAGAACTACCTTATCTTTAGGTTGGTGTTTATTGTAGGAGTGTGGGGCCTGTAGCTGCAGTCTCCTCATAGTTAATTGAGGTTGGAGCCATTCGTCTTCAGCTGTGGCCTTATCTTGTCAGACAAGGTGCTAAGCTTCAGACAACTCACAAGTAAACACGGAAAGCCAGTGGGTTAATATTAAATCCTGCTCAGAGCCACTTTGTAGTGGTCCCCAAGAGAGGAATCCATCCTACTGGTTAAACTCTGGTACCTTGGAATTAATCCTATGAATTCAAGAACAGGTTCTTCTATTCACTAGTCAATGTCAGCTTGACAAGTACTTCCCTTCCTGCTATTCCTCCCTTCCTCCTCCCTTTCTCCCTTCTTCTCTCCCTCCCCTTTTCATCTTTCTCTCTTTCCTTATTTGCAACATGGGGTAAATTGTGAGGATTAAATGAGTTAATATATGTTATTCCTTAAAATTTGACACCATAAAGCAACAATAAATGCTAATTGTGATGCTGAAGAGGAGGAACACGAGTATCAAAAGCAGTAACAGCAGATAAGGTACCTAGGAAAGCCTTGAGACAAAATAGGTACACCTTGAGAACTAGCTAGGATTACAAACATGGGAAGAGCTAAAACTTTCCAATCAGCAATGGCTACTAAGTTACAGTTTGATAGGAGTAAGAAGCTCCAGGTTACTATTGCACAGTATGGTGCCCATAGGCAGCTATAATGAACTGTACATTTCAGAAAGCTAGAAGAAAGAATTTTTCAAATTTTCACCATAAAAATGGTAAATATTTGAAGAAATAGGTATGTTAACTTGATTCATATGTTATACAATGTATACATGCATTGACATTACACAGAACCTCATGAATATGTATAACTTTTACATGATTATGTATTAGTATAAAACTGATCAGTTAAGTGCCGTGATAAACATGGTACTGTAGGTAACTTGGCAGCATTTGCAGACTGCAAGGATTGAAGGAAGACCAGTGTAGGCACTGATCAGACATGAAAGAGTGTGGTCTGGATTGGGGAAGTAGAGGTAGGATAGAAAAAGAGCAGAAGGGATAGATAAATATATGTGATATTTTGGTAGGAAAAAAGTTTGTTGTGAAAATTATTTTCATTTCCCTATCAGCTTTATTTATAGGTACAGAAATTCTTTTGGGAATGACAACAATAACTATGTAGATGTATTTTGTGTGTCCTGATCCCCCTCCCACTAAGCATTACTTGATAAATAGTTTTTCATGTTGCTATGTAGGCTTCCTCAGTAGTTACAATTTTTAATGGCTGTATAATAGTTCACCAGTTTAATGTGCTTTAATTTGCTTAATTGTTCCAAAATTTTTGGATAATTAGGTTTTTTCCAATTTCTTGTCATTATAGAGCAGTGCTGCAGAAACAGCTATAGATATAATCTTTTTCTCAGTTTGAATTATCTCATTAAAAGTAAGTAGCTGGAGTTGGGTTATTAGTTCAGAGAAAATGAACATTCTTACAGTTTTCAGAGATTTCACCAAACCGCTTCGCCCAGAACGCATTTTACACTGCCCTTAGAAATATATGAGGATACAAATCTCCCTAAAACTTTGCCATCATTGAAAATTTTCTTTTTGCAATGCAATAGGTATAAATGGTACCTGTTATTTAATTTGGATCCTTTGATTGCTCCAATTTGAACATTTTTCATGTGTTTATTTAATATCGGTATTGCTTGCTATGTGCATTGTCTGTTGAGATTATTTACTCACGAACACATGACACCTTTTAAGGAATAAGTAGAGAAACCTTTTTTTTTCTTTTTGAGACAGGGTCTCACTAGGCAGTTCAGGCTGGCCTTGAGCTCACTATGTAGACCCGCCTGGCCTCGAGCTCATGGCAATCCTCCTGCCTCAGCCTCCTGAGTGCTGGGATTATAGGCGTGCACCACCACGCTCGGTGAGAAACCTTGATAATTAGAGGTTGGTGGAAAAACAGAAGATAAACCAAAATAACTCTGAGTCCTGAAGATATGGAGAATACTGTGGATGTAGATGAGGCAGTTGAGAAAGGGAGCTGCTTTGGTGGAGAAAATGTTAAAATGTGGATGTGCTGTAGTTGAAGTTAGTGACGTATACAAGTGGGACTTTCAGGAGGACATTTATGAAACACTTGGGCAAGGGGTAGGATGAGGAAGAGGAGCCAACAAAGGAAGCAGAAGCTGCTGATGGGGTAGAAGGAGAAATCTGTGAATATAGCGCCACCATGGAAAATAAAGAGATGAGTGCAAATAGCTTTGGCAGTTTGGAATCACACTCAAATAAAGCAAGTTTAGTAAGCTGATGGATACGAAAGTGGATTGCTTAATGGTCTAAGGAAAATGCATAAGGAAGGAATACACATCATAAATGTGCATTAACCAGCCTTACACATCATAAATTCCCATTTTAAGAGTACATTATGAAGACATTCAGTAAATTTATAGCATTCATTATCACAACCCAGTTCTAGAACATTTTTGTCAGCTTAAAGTAGCCCTCATGGCCATTGACAGTCATTCACTATTCTCACCTCAACCCCCCCATCTACTTTCTATCTATATAGAATTGCCTGGTCTGTAGACTTCATATGAGTGGAATCATACAAAATGTGTGCTTTTATGTCAGTGTGATGTCTTAAAAGTTCATCCATGTAGTAGCATGTTTCAATGCTTCATTCCTTTTTATTCTAAAATAATATTTCATTGTATTGATATTCCACATTCTGTCTACCAATTCATCTATTAATAGACATTTGAGTTGTTTCTACTTTTTGACTATAGTGAATGTTACTATTATGAAAGATCATATACAAGTTTTCATACAAATATGTTCAGATATTTTTGGTATATCTTTAGGAGCAGAATTTCTGGGCCATATGATAAGTTTACATTTAACTTTTTAGGGAATTGCTTTTTTGCAAAGCAACTACACTATTTTACATTCCCACTGGCAATGTAGGAGGGCTCATTTTATTTTTACTAATTGTAATGCCATGATTATTGCTGTACAATTCTTTCAGCATTCAAAATGAATGTTTCAAAGAGACATTTAAACATTAAAAATGTAGAAAAAGAAGTTGGCTAAGGAAAGGAAGCAGAAAAGTTGGAGACAGTGGGTTTATTTAGTCGTTCTCAAAATGTCACTCCAAGCTTAGCAGCCGTAGTATCGCCAAAGAACTGTTAGGAATGAAAATTATAAAGTCATACTTAGATCTACTGAATGAGAGTTGAGATTTGGGCCAGAATTCTTTGTTTTTTTTTTTTAAGCCCTCTAACCCGGGAAATTCTGATACACACTGTTTGAGAACCACCAGTTCAGGTGAAGATTTGTTCAGGATATCAGACATTGGATTAGTTTAAAAACAGAAAGGACAGATCAGTCAAAAGGGAAAGATCTTTCTTCAGTACTGAAGATGGGAAAGGCACATCGCAGTTAAAGATCTCAAGCAAGGTAAGAAGGACTAGGAGAGGTCCAGGGAAGAGATGACATTTGTGAAGAAAAATCCTGATGGAATTTCTCCTCACTCTTTATCACCACCACACACATGCATTTCAACATTTATTACGCCACTTCTGTCATAACCGGAATGATGGGTGCAGTTGGGAAGGTCAGTTGTATAATTTTGAGCCTCTCTGCCTATAAGCCTGCTACGAATTGCTAACTCCAAGTAGTTACACCTCTTGGTTGGCTCCCTCCACTCTTACTTGTTTTGTGCTAATATCAAATTCATTTTGATATTAGCAGGAGGGAGAAAATGGTGAATACATTTATTGGGAGAAAAAGTTACAAAAGTGTATGTATTTCAAAGTCAAAATATATTATTTTCTGGATTTCTTTTCTTGGTTTTCTGTACCTAGGATTGCTCGATGAGATTTCTTTCCATTTTTCCACTTTGCATAGAACTTTAGAATGTGTAGTGTTCACATGTACTCCTCACAAATTGTGAGGTTAGCCTTATTTTTCTTGTCTTACCAATGAAGAATATAAAACTTAGGAAAGATATTATGTCACTGTTAACAAGAACAAATATAATAGGTAATATTTATTGAGTATTATGTATTATATTCATTAACTCCATTACATGAATTATGTTATTATTTATAATGACCTCATGAGATAGGTACTGTTTATTGACCCAGTTTTACCACCAAGAAAGCTGACAAAGTAATTAGGCTCCCTTACCCAAGGTCAAACAGGCATCTGACTCCCAAACCCATTGCTTCTGGGATTGTACACATGACAAAAGTAGAGTTCTATTCAGTTTTCTTCAGTTCTCAGTCTAGGGCTATCTTCTTTCCCTTTGTTATACTATATCACAAGCAGAGTTTGGAAAATCCACCAAACACTTCCTATTTACTGATTGAGTAAAATAAAATGGACAATTCAGAATTGACTCTGCTTTCACTAGGAAGAGTGCACCTTCTGAGAAGCCTTTACCACCTAAGAAGAATACAATCTTTTTTGAAAGAGAATAAAAAATAATAAAAAAACATTAAGAAGGATACAGAATTACAAAATACAAGATTATAGGAATTCAACAATGGCTGTTATATTGCATAGAGTTGTCTTCAAAATACTTGTTCAGATTACCAGATATAAGAATACAATCTTTAGAAGTCTGAAGTATTTATCATAAGTATGACAAAGTGAGTGGAAACATTTGACTATTAATATAATATTTGAGTATGCAAACTTAGTCAAAGAAAATTATAAAAATCTCTTAAGAGAAATTAATATATAAATAAATGCATAGCTATCTTCTGCTTTAATTTAGGAATTCTCCCTAAGTTAACATACAGATGTGAAGCACTATGATTATAATCAGCATGGGATATTTTACAGAACTTATTGAATTCATAGTGCAATATCTGGAAGAAGTGGGTCAGAATCTCAAAGGCAATGATAGTGGATTTAACCTTAACCAATGATAGTAGAAAGTCCCTTATACAGTGAAAAATATTGAAAACTTATGATAATGTGTTTAAAGGTTAAACTGTGAAATTAAAAAAGAGATTCTAGGAACAAGCTCAAGCTATTTCAGACACTGGAAGCAACACTGAACTGGGGAAAGCTATCAATCTCATTAGTAAATTTTAGGAATTTTAGCTATCAATTTAGAAAATAATTAACTTACATAGCAGATACTATCCAGAAAGTAACCAGTGAAATAGCCTATTTATCCCAGCTATGGATGGAAGATAAATATGTGTCTCTTAAATGAAAGATGTCATTAGAGACAAGATGAATAGATTCAAATATATAAAAGTTTAAAAAATCCTTTGTACAACAAAATGTAATAGAAAGCTACACCTTAAAATGAGGAGAATGT
This sequence comes from Chinchilla lanigera, assembly GCF_000276665.1. Classification (NCBI taxonomy): domain Eukaryota; kingdom Metazoa; phylum Chordata; class Mammalia; order Rodentia; family Chinchillidae; genus Chinchilla; species Chinchilla lanigera. The sequence continues at coordinate 1,833,990 of NW_004955543.1, read as the reverse complement.
CAAGATCAGCATGCTGATAACAGATGCCTGTCTAAAAAGAATAAAGAATGGATGCAGAAAGAGGAGGTCCGTTAGAAGATTTGGCTTCATGAGTGCGCAAGGAAAATAAACAGGCAAGTTACTTTACATGTGAGGAAATAAAAGACAGTAAAACCATTCCATGGAAAAGTACAAACTTCTTAGCAATTAAAAGAGAACAAAGAAAAGGCAACTTCAAGACATCATAACCTTATCAAACTATCAACAATCAATCGAAATGATAAATAGAAATTATAAAACTTCCCTTGGCAAGGCTGTGAGGAAACGGTGTTTCTAGAAAGAATATAAATTAGTTCCGCTTGCCTAGAGGACAATCTGGAAATATGTGTGAAGAGTTATAAAACTTTTCATATTCTGACCCAGCATAACCCCAAGGAAATAAACTAAAAGAAAAAAAATGCTCTACTTCAATATGTTCATAATGCTATTTATAATTATGGAAACAGCTTACCAATCTAATATGTCATCCTGCTGGAATAGAATAACTATTCACAACAAACAGGTAAAAAAAAAAAAAATTGGGTATTGCAGTGAATGGATATTTGTGATAGCATTTACTCCCCAAAAGCTAAATCCTAAAGCGCATTTTGAATCTGATAGTAGTCATACACACAGTTCAGAAAATAATCTGGTAAATAGCTGAACTTGAATGCACATGATCTTCTTTAGGTGCATGGCAAGAGTCTAGAATTTATAATAAAAAGGAAATCTGAGGAAGTGGCATCTCGCACTACTTAGATTTAGGGCCGGGAAGTTAGAGATCAAGGGCTTTGGAAAAAGATCCATATCGGTGACAGATAGGTTTATCACCCTGCAAGCTAAAATTTGGTTTGCTGGAATTTTCCATTAATCAGGACTTCTGCTTATCTAAATCCATAAGAACTTGGATTTGTCTGAGGGGTACCTTACTAGACCTTTCTGAAGCTCCATATTTATCACCACCATTATGACATAGTAATCCCCCATCAATAAACATTTTTATATCTGGCTCAGAATCATCACTTTCTTAAGATCTTCCCATTTCTCTTCACTTCTATCACTAGTAGTAGTTTCCAGAGAGTTTGTTTTTTGATGCCATTGTTCACAAAGAAAAATAATGTCTCTCTATGGTTGTATTTGTGTACATATGGAGAACTTGACAGCAGATATGGATGAGGATCATTGGAGAGAAGGAACTAAGCTTCACCCAGGACAGTTCAAATAAAGCCAGGACTTCCCTGATCTCTTCAAAGGACACTTAACATCAGCCTCTTGGGGACTAGAGAAGGCTCAGTGAGAGTCCTCTTCCTTGTATTTTCGTTGCTGGACTCAGTGTTCCTTATTAGAAGTTCTGTGAACCCAGGAGCAAAGCGAGACTTCAGCAACAATCTCTCTGGGTCCTCCTTGCTTCCTTGTGTAGTCTCCTTGTGTCTCACCTCCCGGATCTCGCAAATATTTCCTTCAGCAATAACCTTGGAGTGACTGTTTCTCTTGGAGCACTCTTATCTTTTGGCTGCTGAGAGGAGGGAAAGGCGAGAATAACTGGCTCTGTGCATTCTTGCTACTGAGATCCTGGAATGCCAAGCTATTGTGGTGAATTTAAAAATAAAGTCCACAAACAAGAGAACTTCAAAAGGGCCAAGGAACAGGCAGGAGAATATCTTTCAGTCTCTGCAAATATTAGTCTTCATTTTCAATTATTATTAGGCCAAAAAAATTTTTTAACAAAGGGGGAAAATCTGTTCATCAGAAGGAAAGGCAACCTGTGCCAAGAGGAAAAGAGAACAACCCAAGCTTTGGCAGGCAATTTGCTTTTGTTTTGGAGAGGCAGTCTCCTTGCTGGTGTCAACAAAGCCCTTTCTCATAATTAGCTTTCATGCTTCCTCCCCTTTCCTCAATGAGGGACTAAACTTTTCATGGCTATGTTGAGATGAATATAGTGCAAAGACCTTTTGCTCCACCCAAGGAGTCCTTGCTTCGGTGGGACTATCCCTTAGAGCCAGACAAGGCAACTTGCAGTCTGGACTCTGCTGCCTCTTACCTGCTGGGAAAATGATTTACCCATTTTGAGCCCTAGAGTCTTCATCTGCAAACTGGCAGTCATAGTACCTACTTCAACGAGTTGTTGTGAAGATTCATTGAAATCCACATATATGCACTGGAGTACTATTCTGCCATGAAGAAGGATAAAACTTCAGTCATTTGTAGGAAAATGTATGCACCCTGAGGCCACAATATTACATAAGATAAATCAGACACACAAGGCTAAATATAGCATGATTTCTCTTATATGAAAATACCAAAATATAAATAAAGAGCAAGATAAAAGATAATAGGAAACAGGGAGATAAATCTTCTACAAAATGGAAGGGGACCAAGAGGTGGAGGCAAGGGGATATAAAAAGAATTAAGGTGTTTTTTGTCTATGTACCAACTCCCCATGAGAAACGTAATTATTATGTACTTCAAACATGTGCTAATAAAAATAAAATTTAAAAAAGGAAAAAACCCAGACAAAATAAAACCTCTAGTAAAAAAAAAGAAAAGGCTGAACACAGTGCCCAATACATAGTAAGAAGTAAGAAACCGTGGTTCCTCCCAATGATGTTCTTTGCCTTCTATCCCAGAGAGAGAAGCCTCACTGGGTCCCACAGTGGAGTTGTTGATTTCAGCGCATTTAGAACACTGAGCCTTTGAAAATAGAACTTTTATAGTGCACCAGTATCCTTAGCTTGAGCCTAATACACTTCAGTGAATGGCTGTTAAACCAATGTTCTGTAGCCATGCCTGAGAAGAACCCTGCTCTGTGATAATAATCAGCTTGTCACCTTTTGCATTTCCTTAGCTAGGACACAGGAAAGGCTATAGAGCAGATCCAAATGTACACAGTGTCAGAAAGACTTGCTCTGAGTTCCAGTAGAATTTGAAAACCTGTTTCCAAAATTCAAAAGCTGTATGACCTCGGGCAAGGTATTTACCTCAGTTTCAGTAATCTTCCATGAAGATTAGCTACAGAAATAGGACCTAGAAGTGTTACTATATTGTTAGAGCAACCTCTCTGACTGAGGTTGTGGCATATGTTTGTGTAAATTGTGCAGGGCACAGTCCTCACAGCCACATGCTTCAGTCCCGCTCCTCATTCCTATCAAGGAAGGTGGACTGCCTTGCGGCCTGATTAATATGCAAGCCTGCTCAACAGTCCAGAAACCGAGACTTCGGGTGCAACTACATGGCTTTCTAACCAAGAGTCCCTAATTTTAATAGAAAAATAAATGCATAGAGTGTAAACATACATGCATCTGCACATGCATGCATAAAAATCTCATCCCAAGCTATCAATACAACTGTTCAGAGAATATTTTTAGCAGTTGTTTATTTTTCCAGTAAAGTAATGCATGTGCATGTATACATGCTTTTCCTTATAAAAATGAGAACAGAATATTCATTTTTTCTATTCTAAATCTTTTTCATTTTGATGATTTTCTATAAGACATTTAGATCTATTGTATTACCTGTAAAGACTAGGTAACATCCCATATTTAGATCTTTTTTAATTTAACTAGTTCTTGTAGAAAGGAATTGAGAATGTTTCATCTTTTGTGATTACAAACAAAACTACACTGAATACTACCTTATGGACTTCTCTGTGTATTCATGCTGAAATATATCTGTAGAATAGAGTTCTAAAAGTTGGATTACTGGGTGAAAGAATACGCTTATTTTGCCTTCTTCTTTTTCCTAATACATCCCAAGGAAGTTACAACAGTTATAGGAGATCTCCTATTTCTTTACACTCATCAATTCTTTAAGTTTTTATTTTAAAACATTTCAATTTTTTGTATTTGCACCTGTTGAACATTACTTAAAGTGAGGTTGGGCACCTCTTGATACATTGGTAAATCATCCTCATTTTTCTGTGAAGTATATCCATGGATCTTACATATGAAGTGCATTTCTCCTCAGTTCTATGTGTTATAAATATTTTTTCTCCATGTGTCATCACTTTTTCACTGTATACTTTTTCAACACATAAATTTTTAATTTTTAGGAAGTCAAATTTATCAACTTTGTCTTACTGCTTCTATACTGTATTTGGCATCTTAAAGAAGAACATATGTTGTCAAGATTCTTTTAGTTTTCTAATGCTTTTGTTTTCTTCTAGGATCTTTGCAGGATCACAATTTTTAAACATTTGACTCTTGATAATCTGAACTTTATTTTGTTTTGAAGAGTTATATCAAGATTCAGTCTTATTTTTGTCCCAGTGGCAATCTAGACATTCTAAAAATGTATTGACTAAGCCATCATTCTTTCACTATTTGAAATAATTTATTTTTCACAGATTAGCATTCCATATGTGTTTTGCATTTACTTCCGTGTTTCAGTATTCAGTGTTTTGATGCATGAATCTACTTTTCTAATTTTGAGACTTTCTTACTCACTGTAACATTACAGAATGTATTAGTAATTTGTAGGGCTACCATCCTCTCATCATTTTTTTCCTACTCTTCCTGGCAATTCTCACAACTTTATTTTTCCCATAGGAAATTCATGAAGTCTTTGCCTACACCAAAGTCTTCAAGAGTTTTATTTATTCTATCTTCCAGGAGATTTAAATTTTATATTTCAATATTTAGATCTTTGAGCCACTTAGAATTTAGTTCAGTGCATGGTGAAAGATATGGGTCCAATTTTAATCTTTTCATGTGCAGAGCCAGTTTTTACAGCACCATTTATTAAAGAGGCTATCTTTCTTCCATTGAATGTATTTGGCACTTTTGTCAAAGATAAAGTGGCTGGGTATGTCTGAAGTTGTTTTTGCACCTTCTAGTCTGTTCTATTGACCTTCAGGTCTGGTTTTTGTTTTTGTTTTTTGTTGCCAGTACCACACTGTTTTATCACAGTAGCATTATAGTATAACTTCAAGTCAGGGATTGTGATGCCCCCTGACTTGCCTTTGTTGCCCAGAATATCCTTTGCTAGTCTAGGTCTCTTCCAGTTCCAAATGAATTTTAGGATTTTGTTGTCTAATTCTGTGAGAGATGCTACTGGAATTTTGATCAGAATTGCATTACATCTACATCACAGTTTTGGAAGTATGGCCATTTTCACTATATTGGTTCTTCCTACCCAAGAGCAAGGGTTATCTTTCCATTTTCTGATATCTGCTTCAATCTCCTTTTTCAGAGTACTGTAGTTTTCAATGTAGAGGTCTTTTACACCTCTTGTTACATTGATTCCTAGGTATTTTATTTTTTTGGATGCTATTGTGAAAGTTGTTCTTTCCTTAATTTCTCTCTCAATAAGTTTTTTATTCATGTACAGGTAGGCCATTAACTTTTGAGTGTTGACTTTGTATCCAGCTATGCTACTCAGTTTGTTTATTAGACCTAGCAGATTTTTAGGGGAGTTTTGGGGGTTAATATGTTCTTATGTATCAATGTATTTGGGACTGCAATTAGTGAATCATATCCTCTAGCTTCTAATATTTTCATTATTTTTTTGGTAGATATTCCACAATTTCAGATTAGATTTCCTCTTTTGCTATAAAGTCAGTGATTTTTTTCCCGTGTCTATTTTCTACAGGCTAGAATTTTCTATCTTTTGTATTTGTTATTAATTTCCAATGTTATTGTGATTAGAGAATTTTTTAGTGTTACACTTTCTAGCTCAATATGTAGTCAATTTTTTAAATATTCAGTAAGCCCTTGACAAGAAAGTATAGCCTTTTTGTTGGTTTCACATCATTTTTTAGTGCATTTTCATTACGCAGATTAATAGGTTTGATTTTGGCATATTCCTACGTGGATATAACTACTTTGATCATTTAGATTTTAGGTATCAAGAAATTTAGATTTTTCCATTATCTTTTTTTCAAGCAACATAGTCTGTCATCAGTTGAAACAGTCTTACTTTTTGTTTTTGCTTTTCTCCACCTTTTTATTTTTCCACTTTTGTATTTCCTATAGATTTTGCTTTATCAATTTTGATGTGTTGTTTTGGTGCATAAAGTTTCAGGGTAGTTAGAGCTGCATCTGTGCCTTATTTATTGTTTTTTGCCTTTAATGAAATGTGTTTAAAAGGGGAGTATCATAATTTTAAAAAATTTTACATTAATTTATGTATTAAACAAATATTTGTCTAAGACCTACTGTGCATTAGTCACTAGATCAATTGAATAAGATACAAGATCCCTACCCTTGTATAACTTACATTTTAAAGAGTAGAATACAAAATAAGTGAAAATAGATATGTGATATAATATCAGGTGGGGATGAATGCTCAAAGAAAAAACAAGTAGACTAAAGATAATTAAGAAGTAGTCACTATATTAGATAAGCTAATCAGGAGAGGTCTTTCTGCCCAGTATGCATTTATTATCCTTTACTTTCCACTCACTACTTATTGTTTCTGTTTTTTTTTTTTTTTCCCTGAGTATTGTGCCAAGTAGAAGAGTTTTCACTCAAGGAAGTCCTCTTCCTGAGCAGAGTGCGCACAAGGGATCTGTAGGTAGGCTAAGACCTTCATGAGAAGAGCTTGGAGACGTCTGAATATGAATTTCTGATCCATGTGAATGATGAGCTAACTCGGAGGGGATCTGAGATAAAAGGATGAAGGATATTTTGCTTTCCATTCTATCTAGCTTGGCTACTATTATGTATATTATTATTTTAAAGAAAAACTGTAGAAACAACGATATAGAATTTCAAAACAAGATAGAAGGAAATTAACAATGGTTAATAGATTTCACATTGTTATCTTCAAAACAATTGCTCAGATTACAATATATAGGTATTCAAAATTGATCAAATAATGGAAGCACAACTGTCATTTTCAGTGAACTAATACAAATTGGTAGTATAATTATCTTAGCGCACACACACACACACGCACACACACATATAATTTTCCCTTCCTTCTTTTCTCCTTTCACCCACCCCAGTTATATATTATTTTTAAAGAAATACTCTCAGTAGTCATCATCACTGTTGAATGGATGTTCTGTATGATGATCTAATTGAACCCTTGAAATTTTATGTCACTGGGTAGGACTTAGCATGATGTTGATTGCTCAGAGGCTACAGAAGTAAACCAGATTTTATGGCTCAGAGGGCTTAACCGCTTATATTCTGGAGCAAAAACGATGTCTTTTAACTTTATTATATAGAAGATTGACATTTTATACATATTTAAATAAATCTTAACTTTTTCCTTGGAGGTTTTCTTCTATTACAGGAGGCCTTTGCCTCCCAAGTAATAGTTTTTTTTTCAAATTTTTCTTATAGTTTTTTCTAAGTATATTACATATTTATGCCTATAATATTTATATACATATGTATATATGTAGTGTATTAAAATGATATGTACACACATCCCTCAGTCTTGATCTTGAATTTATTTTGATATACAATATATGGTATAGTTCCAAATAACACTGTTCTATAGTTATCTCAAAAAGGCTTTTTGAATGTTTTGCTTTCTCCTTCTTTTGGAAAGTTATATCTGATGTCTTTGTAGACAGGTTGGTTTCTAGACTTTCTATTCTGTTAATCAATAACATACTTTTAATTACAATTGTTTTATAACATGCTTAACCTTTTACTGGTACCTTTCCTGATTTCTTCAGTAGCAGAACACTCTTTCACATAATATCCTGCCTTTTCTTGCAAGGTAACATTAAAAAAAAATCTAGAGCTATAAATTTTATGCTAAGACTTCTGATTGGAACTTTATTAGAAGATATTTTAAATCCAAATAGCAGATATTTATGAATGATCTGCTTGGTATTTTTTGCTACAAGTATAAGAACACAGTATCTATATCTAATTCACAATACAGTTTGCATCTAAAAAGGCAAGAAGGGGAATGGAAGTGAGGAATAATACAAAGGAGATTGTTTATTTTTTATTAAGAAAAATGTATGAAGCATTGTTTATTTTTTAGTAAGAAAAATGTATGATGGCAAAGTATTAAAATGTGCTAATTTTGAGTGGTAGATGGGAACATGGCTATTTATTATGACAACATCTATACATTTATAAATATTTGAAATTTCTACTAATTAACAATAAAACAAAAATATACAGATAAGACACAACAGCCAGGCTGTAAGGCCCAAAATATGGCACATCTAATCATAGTGATATAAACAAACTAGGTCAGTATGTATATATCTAGAGTTTAGAGTGAGACAGTTGAAGTTCAAATCCTAGCTCTACCATTTATTAACTTCATGACCCTAGGCAAATTACTTAACATATGCCTCAGTTTCCCTAACCATGAAATGATTAACAGCTCCTACCTAGGATTATTGTGAAGATTAAATAAGATATGAAAAGGATTTAAAATAATGTCTGGTACTTAGTATATGCACAGTAAGTGTTAGCTATCATTATTATCTTATTATTGTGATTATTATTACCTGACTAGTGTAATTCCTACTTACTTTACAATGTTTTGTGGCCATTTTAAATTGTATATAAGCGATGTTATCCAAAATATAGACCCATCTGCAAAGTGCTCCATCTTACTCAAACCTCATCTACTGTTTTGCAGGGAAATGGCTCATTCCAAAGCCAACTTTTCATGGGCAACCCCCTTCCATTCCTGTATTGAGAACCCAACACTGGACTTAAGCCACCGAGCAATTTCTTCTCTTGACCTCCTTGGAGACTTCAAACATGGCTTGAAGAAAACAGAAGAAACTTCAGTTTATGAGGAGGAGAGCTCACTTGCCCCTATGCCCCGTCCACTGCGCAGCCGTGCCTTCTCAGAGAGTCACATCAGTTTGGAGCCTCCGAACACCCGGGCTTGGGTGCAGCATCGGAGGGAGCTCTTTACTAAAGGCGATGAAACACAACCTGATCCTGTTGGAGCCAGGAAGAAGGCCTTTCCTCCTCCTCGCCCTCCTCCTCCCAACTGGGAAAAATACAGGCTCTTTCGGGCTGCACAACAGCAGAAGCAGCAGCAGCTGCAGCAGCAACAGCAGCAGCAGCAGCACCAGCAGCAGCAGCAGCAGCACCAGCAGCACCAGCAGCAGCAGCACCAGCAGCACCAGCAGCAGCACCAGCAGCACCAGCAAGAAGAGGCAGAAGAAGAAGAGGAAGAGGAGGAAGAGGAGGAGGAAGGAGAAGAGGAGGAAGAGGAGTTGCCACCTCAGTATTTTAGTTCAGAAACCATTGGTTCCTGTGCTCTCAATCCTAAAGAGGTCCCAGAGCAGCCACAGCCCCTGAGCCTTGACAACCTGGTGGCCTCAAGGCAAGGTTCACAAAGCCTATCAGAACAGGAGTCCTTTGCTCTCCATTCCAGTGACTTCCTTCCTCCAATAAGGAGCCACTTGGGATGTCAAACTGAGCAAGCGCAGCCTCCTTGCTATTATGGCACTGGTGGACTTTGGAGGCCATCAGAACAGGAAGCCACTGATTCCCCCAAGTAAGTGTTTGTGAGAGATACTGGGTTCCTGGAGATCTAGGCAGCGTGAGATCAAATTCTACGTGTTCTATTGACTAGCTGCCTGACTTTTGGCTGTTAAATTGCTCCCAGCCTCAGGGTTCTTACCTGATAATACTTGTTCTGCATGGTTTTTGTGAATATAATCTATGCAAAGAACAGCACTACATGCTTAGCATATAGTAGATGTTCAGAAGTTGTCAGTGTTCTTATCTTTACATATCATCATTAAAATACTGTATTATTTTTTGGTTTGTCTTTAAGGTATGCCTTTAAGGTACCTGGCCCTTGACCCCAGAAGCATAGGCATACCAAACCCTTTTTGCTTGTACTAGGATTTTATTGGAAACCTAGTTTAGGGTCTTTTCTGGCAACCTACTTTGCAGATCTTCTCTAGACTAAGTAACCTGGACCTCTAAATTCTCCCACCCCAGCATCAAAGGTATTTCTGAAGCCGGCTGTTTGTGACCTGATAATCCCTTACGATAGCAAACAACAATCTTTATTTCTTGCACTCCCCACTCCTTGTTTCCCTGCCTCTTTGCATTTCACAGAGAGGTCAAAGCAGAAGTGTTGTCTGGCATGGGACTACAGGTCTCTGTCACATCACTGTACCAGTGCTTCTGCCAACCCCACACTACCTGGTTGTCACTTTTACCCTAGAGCAAAACCCCCAGACTACCATTCCTCAGTGCTTTGACTCTCAGCTCTGCTTGCCTTTCTACAGAGAGCTCCCCTTCTCCAATTCTTTGTTGGTGGTGAGAACAGGAGACAGGTGTCTTCTAAGTGTTTTCTTTAAATCCCTTTAAAACGAAGTTGCCTGGAACTTATTGCTATTAGAAGTACTTTGTTCTTGTGCCCTTTATTGACAGGCAGATCTTGTTACTTGACTATGTGGAGCAGGTTGAGCAGTGTTCCAGTCTGAGATGCCGCAAGCCTTCTTTTCTTCTTTCTATTTTCTTTCTTTCTTTGAAACAAGGTATCACTTTGTAGTTCAGGCTGGCTTTGAACTCACTACATGGCCCAAGCTGTCCTCAAATTCACAGTGATCCTCCTGCCTCAGCCTTCCAAGTGCTGGGATAACAGGCGTGTAGCACCATACCCAGCTGCCACAAGCTTTTAAAGCATTTTCAGGGCCTAGCATCCAGGCATTGTAAGAATCCTTTACCAGATCCCATATGGCTGCTTCTCAAGCTAATATCTTTCTGGGGATCATTCTTATTTGTGACTAGAAAATGTTTATGGAAAGTAACTATGTTTGCTATGTATCATAGATAGGGGAAGGGAAGGTGACCAAGCACATAGTAGACACTTAACTAATATTTCAGAAGGAAGGATGGATAAATGGGAGAATGAATGAGTTAATGAACATTTATTAAGCATTTACTATGTATTCTACACTGCTAGGAATTTTATGTCTATTATGTTATTTAATCTTCCCAACACTCCTGTTGGCCATTATGATCCCCATTTGACAATTAAAGAAACAAAAGTGTAACAAAATAAGGGACTACCTAATTCAGTGCTATCCTTTCATGGATAGTGTCTGATGTAGCAATGGTTCAACTTAGGACTTTTTTTTTTGCTTTACCATACTGTAAAAGAAATAGACATTCAGTAGAAGCCATAATTCAAATTTTGCATTTTGATATTTTCCTGGGCTAATGAATTACAGAACAGTACTCTCCCAGGATGCTGGGTAGCAGCAGCAGCAGGCACATCTCCCAGCCAGCCACACGAGCATAAGAGGAACAGTGCGCTGTGTTACTAAGCTGTGATATTTGATAGGTTAGCTGTACTCAATCCTTTTTCAAATCATTATATTTTCAATTTATGGTGGTTTTATCAGCATATAACTCCACTGCAAATTGAGGAGCATCTGTATTGATTTAATCTCCACAATAAACGTATGAAATAGTTATAATTAGACGCCTCCATTTTTAGGTGAGAAAAAGTAAGGTCAAAGGATGAAGTGTAACTTTACCACAGGATCACAGGCGACAAGAACCCAGGTGGTCTGGCTCACTGTGCTTACACATTGTCTCAGGGTCTCTGGGCTCTTAAAGAATATTCTATTCTAGGCCCTAGAAGTACACAGAACCAGAAGGATGCAGCTTTATTACTTTGTAAATAAGAATAATGTTTGGGGCAGGTAGATATATAATATTTTAAACCTAAAATGCAAACAAAGACATTCAGATTTCAGCTAACCTAAATTGCAATGTAATGTCTAAAGTACACATACATCTAGGATAGCAGAATTTTCCAATATTGTTCAAGTCTAGTAGCTCTGATTCAAGTGTAAGGAGAGCTTGCTTTTATGGGTTGTATGCACTTCTTGTCAGTGCACTGTGGAAGGACTCTTGACTTTTGCTTTGATGTTCCCTTTTAAATTCTGCTTATGTTTTCATAGATTTCCCATAATCCCTTTCCTGTTCATGGAGGTAATAAGGAAAGAAGCTCCAGAGCATAGTGCATAATGTGATGCACTACAGTGTGATGCAGGGATGAGGCTGCTGAGGCACTCAGTCTCCAATTAGCACATCCCTTTTTTCTTTAAACTTTCTGATTCAAAACTTCGTGTATGCCCTAAACATTTTTCTTGTAGATTGGAATTCACTAAGTTCATATCTTTCTATTCCTTCCAGAATGTTCTCTCTTCTCTGCTAACATATACTCTAGCCAGAAAATTCTTTACACCTAAAGTTTTATAGGATATCATTTTGTCCCGCTGTTAATATTGTATAATGGCAAAAAGCACAAATTGTGCCCAGGTGGAAATCACACGTCTGTCATTTATTGGCTGGTGACCTTGGGATAATCACTTTCCCTCTTGAAGACTTGTGTTTCTCATCTGCACAGCGATTTTGATGAGCTTTCAGTTAGACAGCTATATTCCCACACCTGTGTGTGTGCACAAGCATGCTTATACCTATCTTAGGACGGTTTCTAAGACATGGTAAACACTGTGTGAATATCAGCTAGTGTTGTTCCCCCATCAGTGTTATAAGCTTGAAACCTTACGTGTAAAATGAATTTACCTGTGATGAGGAATAATGGCATGCCCAAGTTTATTCTCTGTGGTGAATTAGGAGAATGCACATCATGAATCAGTAAATAGCTGTGGAGTCTTTCAACTATTATTTTTAACCTTTATCTAAGAGCTGCATAGAGCTGCAAAACTGATTGAATTTCTCTTATTTTCCCTTTCAAATACATACAGCTTAGCAATGGGGTAGTGACAAAGACAGGTGGAGGATGAGGGTGGTTCATAGGCAAAGAGATTGTTCTGAGGGTGGGCCCCCATCTTACATAAACCCTGGGTGGAATTATTTATCCCTCCATCACTGAAACGTGACATTGTAAAATGGCTTTTTACTGTCTTTTTACCACCAGATCAGAAGCATCATTGGCAGAAGAGTCCAAACCCAAGTCACCATGGAGCCAGAGCTACTTCCTTCCTGAGGAGAAATTCTCTCAGTTGGGTTGGGCCTCTGAGAAACAACACCTCGGCCCTGCAGACTTTGGTGCACCTAAGGCAACAAGGTCTGCTGCTACACTTGTCAAGCTCCTGGGTGTCACTGGTTTCATTTTTCCCATTTCATTCTACAGCTGTGCAGGAGGCTTGGATCACTGGGGATACACCAGAAGTAGAGAGATACTATCTCTTTTCAGGCTGAAAGGTACCCTACAGCAAGCAGTCTCAGATGAGCTCATGAGAGAGCATTGACAGGTCCCTGGCAGGGGTTCTAACCTCAACCTCCAACATGGTGGCCATGGCTGAGATCATGGGCAACCTCTTTGCTGTGGGAGATCTTCAGTGAAGGGGCCATTTCAAGCAGAAGTGGCACCAGGAAAGAAGAAATGAGTGTCCAGGAAAGCCATAGGGTTCTTTTGTAAGCAAACAGCTTAGATAGAGATGGGGTGGGTATGGGGCTGAGGATTTAGCTCAGCAGCACAGCGCCTGCCTGGAAAGTGTGAGGTCATGAGTTCGATTCCTGGTACCGGAAAAAAAAAAAAAAGGATGCGGTGGGCAGAGGTCTGTTGATGGGTAGGAAGGAGGCTAACAAGTGGGAAGACTGAGAGCTAAGACCTTAGATGATTTTCTACTACCTAGTCCCTCCTTTGGTAGTCATACACTGGTGCCATGAACCAAGGGAAATTATTGATGAACAGAAGCCCAAAATTTTTATGGCCTACCAGGTTTCTTCTGGATTTTAATGGGACATTAATGACCAAACCAAATTATCTCTAAAGAAGTCTCCCTACCTGCTAAAGTCAGGGGCATGGAAATAGCCTCCTAGATTCTTAAAGTTTGCCTTTACCTGGCTTCTAGATATCCAGGTGACTTGTGTATGTTTGAGGAGTGACAACTGAACCATTACTCTTTTCATCATCGTCAATATTATGATTTTATAATGCTTTGGTGAATCAGTGTACCATTTTACAGATGGGGAAATTAAAGCAGAAAGGCCAGCAACCTCTCAACAAAGGTGCTCAAATGATCATTGTTTCCACAGGCAAGAGTTTCAGCACTTCTCACCTCCTCCAGTAGCTCCAGGAATCCCTACCTCCTATTCAGCTTATTACAATATTTCTGTGGCCAAGGCAGAGCTGCTGAACAAGTTGAAAGACCAACCTGAGATAGCAGAAATTTGCCTGGGTGAGGAGGAAGTTGACTACGAACTAGCTCAAAAAAAGGTAAAGTTTTTGGCATACACTAGAGATTTTTGGCATTTAGTTTGAGTGTCTGGAGGGCAGTCAGCACCTCTACACCCTTTAAAATGTTTCATATTGTTGGGGCTGGGGATTTAGCTCAGCGGCACAGTGCTTGCCTGGCAAGCGCAAGGTCGTGAGTTCGATTCCCAGTACCAGAAAAAAAACAAACCAAAAAAAAAAAAAGAATGTTTCATATTGTTGTATTTTCAATATGGTAGTCAAACAGCCTTTCTGGGTTTCTCACAATAAGACTCCAGTCTCTTTAATCCAACCAATAGTAGGAGCAGTAGCAGTGATCATCACTACCTCTCTGATCTTTAGACCTACAAGCTCTGTGTGTGTGTGTGTGTGTGTGTGTGTGTGTGTGTGTATACTTTGCTTTGCTTGTGCTAGGAAAGCACTCTATCCACTGAGCTGCCTCATAACATGAAAGAGTCACATTATAATTTTTTGTATGGGGGGGACTAGAGATTGAACCCAGGATCTCATATATGCTAAGCAAGCACTTCACAACTGAACTACACCCCTATTTGCCATTATTATTATTATTATCATCATCACATCATCATCATTATTATTCTTGGTGGTGGTGCTAGGGCTGGACCCCAGAGCTTTCCACATGATAGGCAAGCTCTCTACCACTGAGCTATATGCCCAGTCCTGCAAAGTAGATATTACTAAACACTTTTTTTTTTTAACCAGTTGAGGGAACTAATTTTCCTAAGGATTAAAACACTAAATGATATATCCAGAACTCTAAGTCAAGCTGAATTTCTACCTTACCATGCTGTCCTTCAGAATTAAGTCAGGCTTAACGCTCACTATCACCCAGGACACAACAGTTTCTGACACTGAACTCTAGCCCATGGCATTACCGTTAACATTTTTTTCTGTGTAACTTGCTGGAAAGAGAACAAACTGACAAAGGAAAATAAAAAGAAATTACAGGCTGACATATTTTAGCATTTATTTGGAATAATGGTTACTTATCTCTTAAAACTACAAAATAGATAAGTGGAGATGATATTGTTGTTGTTGTTCCCAAGCCTCTCTTTTGTCCTGTAAGTACATCTAGCCTAGTTTTCTAATCAAGTTCCTGGAATCACTTTGCCCTCTTTATATTTACTCGTTTTATGTTGTATTTCATAAGCAAATAGGGTTGCCATGGAAACATCCAAGGCACATTTTACCATTTGTGGATGTATGAACTTAGTGTAAATTGCTGTTCTGCGTATGGTTCTCTTGTAGAACATGACCTTTAGGAAAGTGCAGGGCCATTTGCAAAAGCCTTCCTTCCAATTTTCCATCTGAAACGAAATGTCAGGGAAAGAATTGGAAACGTGGTGATATTGAAGTTTTGTTGACCCAGATGATCTTCCTTGTAGTCCATTCCCTGAGCATAACAGGGTGCTCCTTTTTTACTAAGAGCCTAGCCTTTCTAGGGGCAAACCTAATAAAGGTCTGACCAGGAAAAGGGGGAGATGGCCAGAAATGGGAAAGCAATGAATGATAGAGCATGACTGTCAGTGATTATGGGTAGATCACGATAGTTTTTTGTCTCTGAGGAAAAAAAGATAAAGAAGGTTACCAATTTTAAATAACCCAGGCAAAAATCAGTTCAGTTCTAGCTGGGTCTGTGAGAACTCCACAGCTCTATGTTCTATACTTTCCCCAGGGCTAAAGGTCAAGTTATAGAGGCCAGGTGCTGAGAAACAGGATTTTCTTCATTTTCATCCTTCCATCCGTCTCCAGAGCCTGTAAACCAGGCTGGGTAGGAAATTTTCAGTGTGGATCATTCCTTATCCCTATCATTAGGTTTTTTGTGTGAGAAAGCAGAAGAGAGTAACTGGGAATCTCTTGACATGTAATTATGCTATCTCATTTATGTCACTGATCCCCAAATCCTAGTGGATTTGGGAATTGTTGTCAAATGCACACCTGTTATACTTCAGGCTATGGTCATGGTGATCTCTGAATTTTAAACAGTTCTAAAATACAGCAGCAGGCCCTAGAACCCAGATGAAGCTCTCTTCATCTTGGTCATCTTGAGCATCTCTAAATAAACTACTAGAAAAGAACACAATCTAGAAAACTACAAGCTTATGGTCGCAGAATGCCTGGGCTGAAATAACAATAAACACGGAAGCATACTTTCTACTAATTACTCTATGAGATTGGCAACATTGTCTTCTTATTTTTTTTTTAGATGACAACACTGAGGCACAGAAAGTTTGAGTAATTTGTTCAGACTACTACTTTGTGATGGAGCTTGAGTTCAAATTCAGGTAGTCTGGACACTAAAGTCCGTATTTTAACTGCAATGCAATACTGGCTGTGAAGGTTCTGGGCAACCTGGGATGGCTCCATGACCGTCAGAACCTTGTAGCTAGTATCCTTTATAGTTTAGAGTGCCTTGAGTTAGCATCAGCAGCATCAAGAGCAAGAGCAGCAGCGACAGCCGCAGCAGCAGTAGTAGTAGCTGTAGTAGTAGTAGTTGTGGTAGTAGTAGTAGCAATAGTAGTAGTAATAGTAATTATGATTTTAATAATAGCATCAATAAACATACATTGAGCCTTTAATGCACCAGGCACAGTAGTATTTTGCTTCTGTGATCTCAACAACCATCACAACAACACTGGGGTTGAGTGGAGAGCTTCTCCAGTTTATAGATGAAGAAATAGTGGAGATGGGTATTCAGTCTAAGGTCATAGAGTTTGGAGAAGGTAGAATAGGATTCTGAACTTCTCTGATTCTAAAACTCCACCGTGCAGCATTTCTTTCCTGTGAGTGCAGTTCCAAAACTAGGGGAAAAATTGGAAGACATGGGCAACATTTTCCTTGAGAAACTTAGAATCAATACTAGGCAAGGACTTGGACTCACATATAAAATAGAATGTTATCAACTTCAAATTACACTATAGGGTTCTAATTCTAGAATACCTGAGAACCTAGAAAAGAAAGCAATCATTGAGGGAATGCTTCGAGAGGAGGACTTCCTGTAGGGAAGATGAGGGCAGAGCTGTGCCCTGAAGAAAGAATGGAAATAGTCAAAGTGAAGAAAGGGAATAGGAACAGATAGAACTGCAGAAGCAACTCAGAAACACAAGAATGAGTTTTGTGAACACACAATAGAATGAAGAGCTAACCCTGAAAGGTTCTCAAGAATAACTTAAGAATGGTAGAATAGGAACAAATTTAATAATAATAATAATAATAATAATAATAATAATAATAGCAGTAGTATTTAAGCGTTTATTCTGAGCACTTACTGTTCACATGCATTATGTCATGGAGTAATTACCACCCAATACAATAGGTACTTCAATTATCCCCTTTCCTTCTATAGATAAAGAATAAAGCTCAATAAAGTCAAATCATCCAAGGTCCCAAAGCTAGGAAGTGGCAGATCTACCTCAAACCCAGTCATTATGGCTCCAAAACTTTCACTCATCCAAAGACCTTAAAAGCCAAAGTAAATGGGCAAGGACCTAGTACAGTGCCATGAACATAAGAGGAACTTACATGGATTAAAGAAAAATGAGTAAAGTGATAAGTAGTTAATAACAAATGTTTTTCCAACCTAGGATCTCAGAAGCATTCTAGTCCCAATTTATTATAGAGTCTTAGCAAGTATTCTGTTGCATTTGGCAAGAGAGACTTAGCCCATTTATCTAATTACAATAGGTTTTGTGGTGACATGGACATGCCTATCAAACAAGGAAAGAAGATACCTGCCCCCAAAATTGGAATTGCTCATGATCTCAAAGGATTCCTTTGTTTCCAGTGACTAGGGTAGAGCCTACAATCTGTTACTTGGATCCCAAAACACAAATTGGAGCTATGAATCAGTTTTCATTGGTCCCCATGCTCATCATTTTCCTTCCCCTATTTAACTCCCCTAGATCCAGCTTATTGAAAGCATTGGCCGCAAACTTTCTGTCCTAAAGGAGGCCCAGCGAGGGCTGCTGGAGGACATCAGTGCCAATTCAGCCCTTGGAGAGGAGGTGGAGACCAATTTAAAGGCCGTCTGCAAATCCAATGAGTTTGAAAAATATCGATTGTTCATCGGGGATCTTGATAAAGTGGTTAACCTGTTGTTGTCACTCTCTGGACGACTGGCGCGAGTGGAGAATGCTCTTAACAGCATCAATTCGGAGGCGAACCAGGAAAAGGTAGAGTTGTGGTCTCCATGAGTGTGGATGGAGGGCACTGCCATCTGTTTTATTTCTGAGATTTTCTTTGAAGCTGGGCTATTGTGGAAGGCAGAAGAGCATAGTGCTGAGTGTGAATACCAGCTTCCGAGTGCCCTGAAATTCTGGCTCTAGTTAAATTAAAAAAGAACTATCTAAATATGGGATGTTACCTAGTCTTTAAAGGTAATACAATAGATCTAAATGTCTTGTAGAAAATCACCAAAATGAAAAAGATTTAGAATAGAAAAAAATGTATATTCTGTTTTAGTAGCTGTGTGACTATGGGTAACTTATTCAACATGACTCTATCTTAATCTTTTCCTCTATGAAATGAGATGGACAAACTACCTGTCACGTGGGGTTGTTGTGAGAATTAAAGTAGATAATCCATGTTTATTACTTAAAACAGGCCCTGGGTTTGAGGTTGTAGCTCGGTAGTGGAGCACTTGCCTAGCACACACAAGGCCTTGAGTTCCATCCCAGAGCTACAGAAACAAAAACAGGACCTGGAGGAGGGTAATTAGTGGATCACTGCCAGCTGCCAGTAGTCGTGATGGTGGTGGTGGATGGAGGCGGGAGTGGCAGAAGCAACAGCAGCAATTTTGCCTCACTCTCTCTAGAGCTGAGAGGGAAGGTGTCATGGGAACACTGTCAGTTTCACAGATTGGATCATGCTGTGTATATCCTGAACCAAACTGCTTTACATACCCCTACACAAGTAGCTTTGAATCCATAATAAGGGGCACATATGTGTGTGTATACATGTACGCAGATACATACACTCACATATGTCCACTTCCACAGAAACACACACCTCCTGGGAAGCATTGCCACATTCATAGCTGTTCTCCAGATGGAAGGTACAAAACCGGGCTTTGTTTTTTGGTTTTTTTTTTTGGTTTTTTTTTTTTTTTGTTTTTTTATTTTGGTTTTTCTCTGGTACCGGGAACCGAACTCACGACCTTGCGCTTGCCAGGCAGGCGCTTTTGCCGCTGAGCTAAATCCCCAGCCCCCAAAACCTGGCTTTGTTAAAACCAGCCACACACCAAACCCACTAGGGATCCACAGATGAAAGGCGGGCAGCCTTAGAGATGGAGGCAGGAGACTGTGCTTCCCTTTGCACAGCGATGTGGGCATATTTGTGCTCCTTCAACTACAAGAAAGAAAGGCTTTCTGCATGGAGGTGGATTTTACAGCAGGACGCCTAGGACTAATCAGTTAGCAGGCAGGATAGCTGCCTTGAGCCTGCCTCCCCGGTGAGGCATTGCTAAGCAGATGCCCGATAATCAAGATAGTCCTTAATCACACCTCTGTTTCCCCAGTTGGTGCTGATAGAGAAGAAGCAGCAGCTGACAGGCCAATTGGCAGATGCCAAGGAGCTGAAGGAGCATGTGGATCGTCGGGAGAAGTTGGTGTTTGACATGGTCTCCCGCTACCTGCCTCAGGACCAGCTCCAAGATTACCAGCACTTTGTCAAGATGAAATCTGCTCTCATCATTGAACAGAGAGAGTTGGAGGAAAAGATCAAGCTTGGGGAAGAGCAGCTTAAATGTCTCAGGGAGAGCCTACTCCTGGGGCCCAGCAATTTCTAAATCACCAGCAGTCTGCCACACCATCCCTGACCAGCCACTGTGGGAATTGCTTTCATCTTCAGTAGTAGTTTGCTGACAAGTAGATAGCAATTAGTTGGCAGTTTGTTCTGGTCCTATTACCCTGGATGTCTCTCATTTCTCCTTCCCTAGAAGCAGTCCCAACCAGCAAGGATACCCTAAGGAGGTGCTAAGCTTCTACCTTAGGGAGCTACAGCAAGGTGTGGTTGTGCAAGTACCCTCCTTCCTACAGTGTGTGTGGACAAGCATTCACTGCCCATAGAACCAAACAAGTGCCTTTGTTCTTTGTACTAGGATACCAAAGACGTCCTGAACTCTCAACCCACTCACACCAGGATTGGTTTTTTTTAAGGATCAGAGAAAAGCTACTTGGGCAGCTTCTTTCTGCCCCAGGGCTTGTGACCCAGCAATTTGCTGTGGAGATCTGGCTACCTTGAGGTCATTCATTTACTACCAGTTTCAGGGACTCACCCAGGCTTTGCAGTGCAAAGCACAAAGGCAGGTATTACACACAAGAGAATGTGAGTGAAGGTTGGGTATCGCCAGGTGACCCTCAGGAAAAAGCCAGGCTTAAACAAATTGGTTCTACTACTTTCCCCAGCAGCTGGTTGATAGGAAAGAAGCCTGCTTTCAGCCTTGGGTAGTGTGGCTTCCTCCTCTCCTAAGACTTTGGGCCTACCACCTTTCATTTCATCTTGCTCTTGCATTGTTGGGAGTTAAAGGTGCCCATCCCAGTGCTTCACACTATGGGTCCTTAATAGCTCTACTATAGCTGACTTCAGGATATAGATTTCATTATTGGTGGAGAAGTTCTTATTATTATATTTTAAATAGCCTCTTAATTTTATTTATTTTTATGTTTTGATTGATATTTTTTCTTTTTTAATTAGTAAGGTGAGAAGAGGGAAGTTGGAAAGGGAAAAGTTAGCCCAAGAAAGCATTTTCTGCAGATCAGCCTGAATCCACCATGGCTAGGTAAGCATGTGCTGAAGCATTCAGCCTTTCCCATTATAGCTACAACTGTTTAAGAAAGGTTTTCTCCCCTTGAGCTTATAACTTCCCTATCATGGCCAGGCTGCTTGCTTCCCTTGAAGTCTGGATGACTGTGAGCTTTCTATTTCCCAGCAGCATTAAGCTTTTTTATTTGTTTTTGTAAGCCAAAGAAACCTGAAACTGAAAAAAGTCACCCATTTTTCTAATGACTCCAAGCCACAAGTAAGTGAAGGTATGTTCAGGACATCCTTTTCTAATAACTGCTTTACAGCTTACGGCCTGGCTCAGGGAACCAGACTTTTGGTAGCTGGGAGCTGCAACCAGGACCAGCTCCCCAGAGCGAACTATGATCCAGCCAGTATCTTGGCATACAGCATCCCCCTCCTTAGCTTAAGGGATATGTTCCAAGACCCTCAGGGGGACACCAGAAACCTTATATACACTGTGCCTTTTCTTACATGCTCTGTAGCAGTGCCACACAGAGCTGGAGTTAATCTTTCTTCCCATGTTCTATGTTCTATGTTCTGGTTTTTCTTTTGGTTTACTACTCTTGTGTGTTGGGGTCATTATTAAGTAAAAGAAGGGTTACTTGGGTACAAGCACTGTACACTGCAATACTTTCACAGCCAATCTGATAACTGGCGACTAAGTGACAAAAGGGTGGATAGTCTGCATAACTTGGATATGTTGGACCAAGGGAAGATTCATGTCCCAGATGGGATGGAGCAGAATGGAACTAGATTTCATCATGCTGCTCACAACGGCACACAATTTAAAGCTCATAAGTTTATGTCTGGAATTTTTCATTTAATCATTTTGGACCATGGTTGACCACAGGTAACTGAAATTACAGAAAGTGGAATTACAGGTAAGGGGAAACTACTGTACAAAGAACCCAAGCTACTGCTCTTGCCCAGGCCTTGACTGGTAGCCAGCTTGTATCTTCCAAACGTGGGCAATGGCAGGAAGGGAATTCTAACCAAACCCTGACCTGTTACCTGGCTTAATTCTCTATGACTTGCTGATTGATGTCAACCTTTCATATTATGTAGCCCACTTAAGCCCAACCTAACAAAGCCCTAGCATCTCTTGTACAGCTGAGTTCCTCAGGATGCTTGGAGGGTCACTGTAGTAAGGGAGGTACCTCATCCAACCAAAGAAATCACCAGGGAACTTTGCTGCTGCTACAGTTACTAGTCACTGTCTTCCATTTCCTCTTCATTGTATCTGAAAACAATGGGAGACTCTTAGCCAGCAGGGTGTGTGGGGCAGGGGGGAGACCCTTCCTGTGAGGCCCTGGTTCCGCTCTTAGTACTGCCGCCGGTGGCAAGAACCACTGTTAGTGTCAGTCCTGCTATTCTGCCCTCCAGTGGAAGATTTTACCCTTCTCAGGAAGGCTGATGGCTTATGAATGGCAAAGTTTACCCAATTGAAGGTTGAAGAGATGGGGGACGTGCTTTGAATAAAGGTCATAGCTGCCATTATTTTTAACAGGGTTTAGGAACAAACAAAAAGCAGGTTGAAATGTCTTAGACTGGAGGGGCTGGATGAGGCCAATGCATTCCAGCATTCTAACTTTTTTTTAAAGCCATAATAGATTTTTGAGAATTTAGGGCTGGGGCAAAGAGTGATAATTTACCTGGATACTATATGATCACAGTCTGGATTTTTCTAACGAATATTAAACTAGTTATACCTAAGGTGCGTGATACCAAAAATACTATTAACTGTCATTTTTGTCTCTCATCTCACTTCAAATTAGTTTCCATAATGGGAGTCACGATACAAGGATATTCACTTTCACATAGAAGGACGGTTTCCAAAGCTCCTAAAAATTTAACCCCAAAACTGTACTAAGCAGTGATGCCCTGTAAACAGAGGTGAACTACTAAATAGATACTGGCATGCCAACTCTTGCTGTGCTAGTGCCGTGTGAGTGACAGTGCTACAGAGTCACTGTGATTACTTGTTTCTCCCTTGTCCTCAATTTCTGGGCTATCCCTCTTCCAAAGCTTTTGAGGGGGTAGCAGTTTGGAAGGCAGTCAACTGACCTCTCCAAAGACTGTTATTGGTTTCAACATGTACTCTGTTCCTTCAAATACTTATAGAGGTCCCAGAGGGTAAGAGGTAAACAGGGTGGTGAATAGATAGGAAGGAGTCAGTGCAAGGGTTCCTGTCACATGTCTCCTCTTACTTCCCTCATCCCCAAGACTCTGAATAATTGGGTCTCCCTGAGTCCCACATCCAGAGACTCAGCCAGAATATAGAAATAAATGCCCAAGTGGAATCCAAGATAATGAAACAAAGACACTAAAAATAAAGCCCTAGAAAGGAAGCGCTTAGAAGCAGAGAAAAGGCACGAGGGTGAAAAGATGCAAAGCCTTTTTTCAAGGTTAAATTCAGGTTCTATTGCCCCTTTAACCTCATGTTAAATGTGCCCCAAGAAAAGCTGCCTAGGGTCACTAGAGTTATATCCTCAACCCCAGCCTCCCTGAAGGTGCTGCTCTGCCAGTAGCAGGCCCCAGATGGAAGAAGCTGGGCACATTTATGGCAGCTCCACTACCCATCTAGAGCTTTGACAACTCCCAATGTCTTTGCCAGAGGAGTTGTCTATGCCAGTGGTATTTCCATAACAGCATGTTATATTATTTGAAGATTAGTAGATCTTTACGGGGGGGGACAGGGACAGTTTGTGTAGATAAAGAATCAATGTTTGTTGTACAACTGTGGGGGGTCATCTATCCCATGTAAAGCTATTATTTTTTCTGAATCTTAATGTTTCTGTATCTGTGTCCTCCACCACTCCCTTCTCGGCAGACATAGATATGCCTGCCAGATTGTCATCAAGGGACATACTTCAATAAAAGGTGCTAAGGACAAAAATAACTGTCTCACATGTTTTGACTCAGGTAATGGAGATCCCCTATTACTTTGCTGAAAAGTACTGGAAAAGAATTTGGTCACCTATCGATTATATTTCATAAACAGCTATATGACCAGACCCTTACCCACATTCCTAAACCCTTACACTGACCTCTTAGGGTTGGTATTCATACTCTTATCATTCATCATGCACAGGAAAGTAGCAGGGTCTGCAATAGACTTTTTAGGGGAATAGCTTTTAGACATCTATTCCAAGAGCTCCCTGAATAAGGGCCACAGAGTTTATGCCATAGGTATTTCTGTTGTTACTACAAGATGGAAACATGTTTGCTTTTCTACTGAGAAAGACATCAGAACTACAATGCCTGTCCTTTAGCTGGCTGGTGCATTTATTCCTCTATGGTTAGTTGTATTGGTCCATCTTTGTATAATAAAACACCTGAGGCTCAAAATATTTATAAAGAAATGAGGTTTACTTAACTTATCATTTTGGAGGTTCAAGCACATGGTACTAGCATCAGCTCAGCTCTGGTGAGGACCTCATAGTGGATGGCACCACAATGGCAGGAATATATGCAAGAATGAGCAATCCTATCACTGTACAGAAAGCCAAAGAACAATTCAGTTGTTAGATTCATGATTTTAACAAAAACTAAATTCTCACTAAAACTAATTCAGGGGTCCCACAAAACTACCATAACCTTTCTGAAGGAGTGCTCCTGGTCACCTATGGAAGTCCCACTAGATTCCATCTGTTAATATTGCCACACTGGAGACCAGGTTCCAAGTACATGAACTCTATGGGACAAACTCATGCCATATCCAAACTATAGCATTAGTCAGTAGCAACATCACAATTTGTCTAACATTTAAAATGCAGGAAGATTCAACAATAAAGGTAGTTTCGTGGGTAGACCTTAGCAGTATACAGAGAGTCCTTTTCTACAGTCTAGTCTGATTAGCCTTCAATACCTTCTCCAATCTTGAGTTCTGTCTATGAGTATCATCTTATTTCTAGCTCATACTTGAGCCTCACCCTTTCACTCTCAGCTCCTTGAAAAGCAAGGGAGCTGATGAGTTCTCGAAAACAACCTCAATGCTTAGAGCCAAATATGTTCTGTGCAGCAATTCTGATGCTGAAAGGCTTTCTTTTTTCCCTATCCCAACTATCCTCCACATACTTCAGATATCTAGATGTTGGAGAGTGGAAAGAACCCACCTTTCAGCATTACAATCAACTGGGTTCAAATCCTGGTTCTGCATTTTCTGTGATTCTGGGTAACTTTCTCAACTTCTGAGATCATTTTCTTACCTATAAAATGGCGATAATGCTTATATTGCAGAATTATTGTAACTTGAAAATAATGAATAAAAGCTACAAGCTATCTACTGAGGAGTTGTTAGGCAGGCTCCCAGGCCCCATCCCAAACTCCTTGACAACAGTCTGAACTTTAACTTGATTTCCAGGAAATTCATTTGCATGTTAAAAGTTAGGAAGCACTGACCTGTCACAAATATACTCAGTGCATGGTAACTATTCTTACGGTCTTGATTGTTCCCTCATCCCAGACATATTCTTGCCCTTTCCATTGCGCACAATACTTGCCTAAATGATTTCAACAATGTTTCAGGATACAAAGTTAATAAGTCCTTTTGTGCTGCTGCAACAGACTACCTGAAACTGGGTAACTTATAATAAACAAAAAAATATTGGTTCATAGTTCTGGAGGGTGGAATTTGCAAAAATAAGGGTGTGGCATCTGGTGAGGACCTCTACATCATGCCATGGTAGAAGGGCAAACAGAAGGGAAGAAAAAACAAGAGATTCAGTTCAAACTTTCAGGCCTTTTTTTAATCAGCTTTAATTCGTTTGTGAAACTGAAGTTCCCATGGCCTAAACATCTCCAATTGGACCCTAACTCTTGCACTGTTGCACTGTTGCACTGAGGATTAAGTTTCTAACACATGCCTTCTCGCAAACACATTCAAACCATAGCAATATACAAAATCAAGTGATATTAAAAACACAATTCCTAGATATTCCACCACAAAGAAATAATAGACCTTTGAAGTTGTAGATAAAACAGTTACCCTAAGCTGATGTTTCACATTGTGTGCATATCTGGAATTGTCACACTGTACCCTAAAAATATATGCAATTATGTTGTTTCAATTAAAAATAAATACAAAATTCAAAGATTATAAAAGCAATTCTATGTACTAGAGCATCAAGAATCATAAAATACTCAGGAATAAATATAACAAAAGAAATGTAAAACTACAAAATATTATTAAGGGGAATGAAATAAGTTCTAAATAAATGGAAAGACCTTACGTTCATAGATTGGAAGACAATATTTTTAATATAACAATATATTCCAAAGGGATCTACAGCATACTAGCTGATTTCCTTGCACAAATTGACAGGCTGATCCTAAAATTCATATGGAATTGAGTGGGACCCAAAATAGCTAAAACAGTCTTTACAAGGAGCAGAATTGGACAACTTACACTGCCCAACTTCAAAACCCCACTGCAAAGCTACAGTAATCATCACAGTATTGTACAGGCACAAGAATGAACATACCCATAAATGGAAATGAATAGAGTCTAGACATAAACCAGTACATTTATGGCTGGCTAAGTTTTACAAGGGATACCAAAAAAATAAAGTGGAGATTCAACATGGCTGAATAGAGGAGGAGTCATATTGGAGCATCTCAGGAAATCAACCCAAACCACAGGTAATGGGAGAAATGGAGGGACATGCATACTGATGCCAAAATCAATCTGAAAAGACACTTATAGATCAAACAAAACATAGGCATAGGAGTTTATAAAATGATCATCTGGCCCACACGGCTGCCAGAGGGCTTACCACCTGTGGGATAGCAGCAAGAACTTACGTTCCCACGAAGTTCTCCCAAAGATGAAGAGACTGAAAATATGTGCAGACTGAATCCACGCAAGATAGATCTGGAATATAAGGCCCCTTGCCTCTTAATTTCCTGCAAGCAGAGGTCACTGCACCCTGGTGACAAGTTTTGCTGGCACACACAGGGGCGAGTGACTGCTCCCTCACGAACTGGCCACCAGTTTTTGTTTTGCTTGTTCTGGTTTTTTTTTTCCTTTCAACAATATTTTATAGTTTTACATTTCTGTTGTCATACTTATTCCTGAGTATTTTATGATTCTTGATACTGTAACTGCTAACTGGAACTTCTGGTGACAACAAGGTTAGCAACTGGCAGTGGCATTGAGGCAAGGAGGAAAGAAGACCCCTCCTGCCCTATGACTGGTTCAAGAGAGGGAATCAGACCACAGAGCTGCTGCAACCGGTGGCAGTAGGGACAAGGAATGGGAAATTAGCACTCCCCTGCCTTACAGCCAGCAACTAGTGGCACAAGCACCCTTGGGCCAGGAAGTTGGCACAGGCTTCAACTTGCCACCAGAAGTGCAAGCAGCATGGGGCTGTGGGGACAAGGAGTGGGAAACTAGCACACCCCCATCCTGTGACTAGTGGAGCAAGCACCCTTGGGCCAGCAAGTCAGCATTCCCTCAGACTTGCAACAAGCAGCTCAGGATAAGAAAGGCAGCATGTGGAAGGAGACAGTGTTGTGGAACAGACCACGATACGCAAGGTCTGGGAGGAGCCAACTGTACACAGAACTGGGAGCATCCTTGAGCCGTCTCTGTCTAAGGATGCCACAGCAACTAGCAGAGCAACACAGTGACAAACGGGGTAAGGAGATGTGGACAGGTAATCCAGAAAGCTGCTGGCTAGCAACTGACCACAGCTCCCACATCCAGAGACTAAGATCAGCCCCACATCTTACAACAAGTTTGGTGAAACTCTGATTTGGACACTGCCACAGAACAATGGACATGAGAGGAATTTTACTTTTTATTTCTTAATGTGTTTAATTTTCTTTTTTCTGTCTAGTTTTTTTTTGAGATAACAATCATAAGAATATGTGCACCAAATACTGATGCAACCAGATACATAAACCAGATATTAAGGCACATGACAAATCAAATAAGCAATCACACAATTGTAGTGGGGGATGTTTATACCCCACTATCACAAATAGACAGGCCAAGTGGACAAAAAAAATTTTTTTTTTTATTTTAAAGAATAAAAGAAGGATAACATAATAATAGGGGGGACTTAGCAAATTACAGACAAAATGGTAGGAAATTATCAATGGTTATCATTTTACATATTATTGTCTACAAAATAGTTTCTCAGGAAA
>NW_004955543.1:1783073-1804020 GCF_000276665.1 Chinchilla lanigera | reverse complement strand
AAAAGAAATATCAGAAGAGAATCAAACCTGTGAACAAATGGACTTAGTAGATGTCGACAGAGTGTTTCATCCCAGAACATCAGAATACATTTTCATTTCAGCTGTAAATGGAACATTCTCCAAACTAGACCACATACTAGCCCATAGAACATTCATAAGTAAAAGCAAAGAACTGAAATTATCCCATGCATATTATCTGCCATAGTGCAATTAAAATGGTAATCAACAGTGAAAGAAACCACAAAAACTCCATAAACACATGGAAGTTAAATAACACCCTCCTGAGCAACAAATGAGTCACACATGAAATTAAAGAAGAAATTAAACTGTATCTATGATTAAAGGCAAATACCAATACAGCCTACTATAACATATGGGCAACAATGAAAGAAGTCCTAAGAGGGAAATTTATAATGCTGAAATCTCACATCAGGAAAACAGAGTGAACTCAAGCAATCTAATATTGAACCTCAACCAGAAGAAGACCAAATCAAACTCAAAGCTTGTACCAGGGAGGAAATTGTGAAGATAAGAGCAGAAATTAATGCAATGAAGACTAAGAAAATAATACAAAGAATCAATGAATCAATGATTTAGTTCTTTAAAAGACTAAATAAAATTGATAAAACCTTAGCTAACCTTATCAAAAGTAGGAAACTAAACACTCAAATACATGCAATTATAAATGAAAAGGGTGAGAAACAGTCATTATTCAGAAATCCAGAAGATCATCAATACCTACTTTGAGAAGTGGTAGTCTAATAAGATGGAAACACAGAAGAAATGGACAGATTCCTAGATCCATATGAATTGCCAAAACTGAATCAAGAAGATATAAAAACTCTAAATAACACAATATCAGTCAGTGAAATTGAAAACATAGTTAAAGCTTACCAACAAAAAAAACCCAGGTCCTGATACATGCATTGGTGAAGTCTACAAGAAATTTAGAAAAGATCTAATACCATTGCTCTTCAAACATTTTAATGAAATTGAAAGGGAAGCGAGACTCCCAAAGTCATTCCTGGAAGTAAGTGTTACCTTGATACAAAAACCAGAGAAGGACCCAACCAAAAAAGAAATCCACACCAATCTCCCTAATAAACATAGATGAGAAAAATCTTCAGTAAGATATTAGCAAACAGAAATCAGCAAATTAATGAGATTATTTACCATGACCAAGTAGGATTCATCCCAGGGATTCAGGGGTTGTTCAACATACACAAATCAAACAATATAATACATCATATCACCAGAGCCAAAGACAAAAAAATCACATGATTACCTCAACAGATGCAGAAAAAGCATTTGACAAAGTCCAACACCCAGTCATGATAAAAACCCTACAGATAATTGGAATACATGGTCTTAATCTCAATCTGATAAAAAGCATCTATAATAAACGAATAGCCAACATAATTCTAAATGGTCAAAAACTGAAAACTTTCACCCTAACATTAGGAACAAGACAAGGATGTCCCCTATCACTACTCCTATTTCATATAGGTCTGGAAACATTAGCCAGAGCAATTAGACAAGGGCAAGAATTAAAAGGAATCATGATAGGAAATGAAGCAGTAAAATTGTCATTATTTGCAGAAGACATGATACTCTACACAGAAGACCCCCAAAACTCCACCAAAAGACTTTTAGATTTAATAACCAAACTTAGTAGCAAAGCTGGATGCAAATTCAACACTCAAAAATTAGTAGCATTCCTGTACACAAACAGCAAATGCCCTGAGAGAGATATTAAGGAAACCACACCTTTCACAATAGCATCAAAAAATGAAATACTTAGGAATCATTCTGACAAAGGAAATAAAATATCTATATATTGAAAATTACAGTACTGTGGAAAAGGAGATTGAAGAGGATGTCAGAAAATGAAAAGGTATCCTTTGCTTATAGTTAGGAAGAAACAACATAGTGAAAATAACTATACTCCCAATGTTGTTATACAGATTCAGTGCAATCCCAATCAGAATACCATTAACATACCCCACAGAATTAGAGGAAACATTCCTAAATTCATTTGGATCCAAAAGAAGCCTAGAATAGCAAAAACAATCCTAGGCAATAAAGTCAAGGTGGGGGAAATCACAATTTCTGACTTGAAATTATACTACAGAGGTACTGTAATAAAAAAAGCATGCTACTGGCCAAAAAGAACCAGACATGAGGATTAATGGGACAGATTAGGAGACACAAAAACAACTCCAGACACACTCCATCACCTTATCTTTGACAAAGGGGCCAAACATACTCACAGGAAGAAATATAGCCTCTTTAACAAATGGTGCTGGAAAAACTTAGCTTTCCACATGCCAAACACTAAAACTAGACTTATGCCTATCACCTTTCACTAAACTAAAATTAAAATGGATGGAAGATCTAAATATCAAAGCAGAAACACTAAGTCTCCTTGAAGATATAGGTATAGGGAAAGATTTCATGAATAAAACCCCGAATGCTCAGGAAATACTTTAAAGAATCAACAACTGGGATCTCATCATATTAAAAAGCTTTTGCACAGCAAAAGAAATTACCAATAGAGTGAAAAGGCAAGCCACAAAGTAGGAAAAAATTTTAGCCAGTTGTCCTTCAGACAAAAGACTCATACCTACAACATATAAAGAATTGGATAACTTCAGACTCCGCAAATTTAAAAACTCAGTCCAAAAATGGGCATCTGAGATGAATACACACGTCTCAGAAGAAGTACAAATGACAAATAAATATATGAAAAAACTTGCATCACAAATCATTCAAAAGATGCAAATTAAGACAACGCTGAATGTCTTGGCTACTTTTCTCTCATTGCTGAGACAAAATACCCAGCACCCCAAATTAAGGAAGGAAAGATTTATTTAGCTCATGGTTTGTGGAGGTTGGAGTCCATATTTGGCTAGCTCCAAGGAAGAGTGGAACATGGCAGAGGGCAACAGTTCAAGGTGGTAGAAGATAGCAAAAGCAACAAGAACAAAAGGGAAGAACAGCAGAGAGCAAACCTCTTTCCCTCCCTTACATTATATGCAAACCACCTGCCCATAGCACCCATGAATCAATTGTAAACTCTAGAACCCCACCGCATGACTGTATGAGGCTTTGGGGGGACATCCAGACACAAACCATAACACTGAGAATCCATCTCACTCCAGAAAGAATGGTTATCATCAAGAAATCAACGAATAACAAATGTTGGTGAGGCTGTGGTGAAAAAGGAACACTTCACTGTTGGTGCGAGTATGTACTGGTGCAACCAGTGTGGAAATCAGTATGGAGATTCCTCAAAATGCTAGAACTAGAGGTCTCATTTGACTCAGCTATTCCCCTTGAGGCTATCTTAACAAAAGAATTAAAAGCATCATACTATAGTGGTATATGCACACCCATATTTATAGTGGCACATGTTTATATTTGTAACAGCTAAATCTTGGAAATAACCTAAAAGCCCATAAACCAATGTATGGATAAAGAAGATGTGTGTTTTTTATGCATTGGAGAACTACTCAGCATGAAGTAGAATAAACGTGAGATATTTGTAGGTCAGTGTATATATCTTGAGACTATCCTCTTAACTGTAATAAATCAGACATACAAGTGTAAATATCACATTGTTTCTCTGGTGGGAGAAATCAAAAGTGCAATTAAGAACCAAAGTATATAATAGTTATTGGGAAACAGAAATTGTTCCAAAAAATGGGAACTGGGGTGATGGGGTAAGGAAAGAAAGGAAAAGAAAAAAATGACAAAAGAAGGACAAAATGGAAACAACTCTTTGTGAATAAGGAGGGAAAGAGGAGTTGAAGTGAGCATAGAGGATTGGGCAAAGCAAGACTAATCAAGATATATACAGATATAAATTCCCTGTGATGACTATGACCATAATATGTACCTAAATTGTACTAATAAGCTTGAAAAATATAAAATTTAATAATGAATTTGCTAGTTTAAATAGCAGAAATATATGAGAAACCTAGGAGTTAATAGTACAGGATAAACTGTGTAAAATGTTAATTAAGAATGATGCAGGCCTGGGGATTTAGCTTAGCAGCACAGCGCCTACCCCTCAAGCTCAAGGTCATGAATTCAATTCCCGGTACAGGAAAAAAAACAAAAAAAGCAAACAAACAAAAAAAAAGAATGATGATATAAATTAACCTAAATGCAATTAAAGCATTTTAAATGAACAAAGACAAAGTGAGGAAGGAATAGTTTTTCAACAAATGGTGCTGGGACAACTGGGTAAAACAGAGGAAAAAAATTAAGTTATACCCTTTCTATATACCATAAATAAAGCAAACTAGAAATGGATCATAGATCTAAAAATAAGAGGAAATTATTTAAAAAATTAAAAGAAAACAATAATAAATCTTCTTGACATTGAATTAGACAATGTAATACAAGCAGCAAAAGAGAATAGAAATAAATTGTAAAACATAAAAATAAAAAGAACTTTTCCTGCTGCAAATGATACCATCAAGAAAATGAAAAGATTTTCCACATAGTGGAAGGCATTAGTTATATATTATATATCTAATAGTGGACTTTTCAAATATATACAGAACTCTTTCTACCCAGTAATGAAAAGAAAGTTAACCAATTAAAAATGAGCAATGGAAAGCAGTAGTCAAACCTCAAAAGAAAAATTATATATACACTTCATTTGCCTTAATGTAACCATAATATATTACCACAGACTGGGTAGTTTACAAAACAAACATTTGTTTCTCATAGTTCTAGAGGCTGGAAAATCCAGTATCAGGGTGCTAGCAGATTCAGTGTCTGATGAAAACTAGAGTCCTGTTTTACAGATAGCCACCTTCTTCATGTATCTTCACATAACAGTGAGAATAGAGGACTTACCTTTTCTCACAAGGGTACTAATCCCATTGTGAGGCCCCTACTCTTGTAACTTCATCTAAACCTAATTGCATCTCAAAAGCCCCATCACAAAATAGGTCCTCAACATATGAACTTGATGCCACAAACATTCAGTTTGTAGCAATATGCAAATGCTTAATAAATACAGAAAAAGGTGATCATCATTACTGTTTGAAGTAAATGCTAATTAGAGTCATAATGAGATATCACTTTATACCCCATAGGATGGTTATGATGAAAAAGTCAAACAAGAGTGTTAGTGAGAATGTGGAGAAATTAGAATATTCAAACATTGTTGATGAGGACATAAATTGGTGCAGCCACAATGGAAAACAATTTGGCAGCTTCTAAGAATGTTAAAGAGTTTCTTCATGACTTAGCAACTGTACTCCTAGGTATATACCCCAAAGAATTGAAAACAGGTGTTCAACAAAAATATATTCATGACTGCTTAAATCGGCATTATTTGTAATAGCCAAAAAGTGGAAACAACACAAATGTCCATCAACCAAGGAATGGATACAAATTTTGATATATCTGTGCATTTGAATATTTTTCAGACATGAAAATGAATAAAGAACTGGTACATGCTACAACATGAATGAAGTTTGACACTATTATGCTAAGCAAAAGGAGCCAATAAAAATTTATATTTGTAATTTATATGATATGTCTCAAATAGAAGTTTAGTGGTTATAATCTCTATAGGACTTCAGTAGTGTTTAAGGGCCAAGTCTAGGGGAGATGAGGAGTGACTGCTAATGAGCATATGATTTCTTTGAGGCCTCATGAAAATATTCTAAAATTAGATTGTCATCATGGTGGCCTACTTCTATAAATGTAGTTTAAACCATTGGATTATATATTTTTAAAAGATATGCTAAATGGTTTGTAAATTATTTCTCATTAAATCATTTTTAAAAGTAAATCTTATTTCTGTCAATCCTATTCCCATTGAAAACAATTTCATTGATGGTGAATGTGTACTTCATTCCTGAGCCCAAAGATACAATATAACACTATTTGAATTTGGAGAGCAAGCTTGTCATTACATTTGCCTTTTGCAGACCTGGCAGACTTGACACAACGGCAAAGAGTAGTCTCAGCCTTGTGTCATGATTTCAGCAGGAATCTTAAGGACTGTCCCGTTAAGGAAAAGGAAAAATCTTTTAAAGTAGGTAGTGTTGTAGAGTGATTAAGAACTTCAGCTCATTAGGCAAATAAATAAGTTCATAAATCCTGACCCACCAACTATGTCATTTTAATAAGTTCTTTGACGCCTTTCAACCTTAATTTCTTCATCTGTACAAGTCAACTAATAAAAACACTACCTGAAAGTGTCAATGTGAAAATTAAATGAGAGAGCCCATATGAAGAAATTACATAGTGTTTTCTCTCTAGTAAATATTCAGGAAGTGTTAGGTGCAAGATGTGTTGTTTTTATTGAGGTGAGACTGAAGCAAAACATGATAAAGAAAAGTAAAGCACCCTCATATTTGGAGTGAGAAAACTCTATAATGTGACCATAGAAATCATTTACTGAGACTTTGCTCCTCTGTAATAATGAGGATAATACTCTTTACGGAGGAAATTCAAATGGTAATAACAAAAATATCTCAGGTTGGTGTAAGGAATTATTGAGTTAATTCATTTAAACTACTTAGAACAATAGTTAGCGTAGAGTAAATAGTGAATTCTAAGCATTGCTATTAAGATAAATTAGAAATCAAATGAGGTCTTGGTGGATTTGGGCATATGACAAGTCCGCAGTAAATTATAGTTTCCTTCCTCACCCATCCTTCTTTGTGCACCAAGTGAAGATTCTTCTGGACTTAATTCTCTTCCTCAAACCAATTTTTGGATTTGGAGTAAATTTAAATGTTGCTAAGTTCTCTACCCAAGTTTAGGGCTTTTTACATGTCTTTCCTTCTAATATTTTTCTACCTAAGCATGAATTTTTAATAAAAGTTCTCAATCTTTACAACAATGATCTTTAAACACTTTTAAATAGAAACTCAGAATCACAGTAGCATGTTTGCTGTTTGTAAATTTAAAAAGATATAATTGGGTAATGCCACTAATTCAATTCATTCATTCAACTAATGTGGCAAGTACTATTTTATGCCCCAGGGATTCAGAAACAGACAAGACAAATTTCCTCTCTCTCTCTCTCTCTGAGTTTCCATCCTAGTGAAATGGATAAGTATGAATATATAAGGATATAATACTTTATTTTTAAAATAGATAACATACAAATCACATTACCATGATACAGCAAAGAAAACAGATTTTTCTGTCTTTTCCACAGCTATTACCAATAGAGTAAACTCATAAATCTCCTACCTGTTTTTACATGTGGTACTGGGGATGGAATATAAGGCCCCAAACATGCAAGGAAAGTGCTCTATCAGTGAGCTCCATTCCCCGCCCCTTCATAATCCCTTTCTTACAATATTAATGAAAATATTTTTACATTAGTTTTACCAGAGAATTAATGGTGCAGTGAGGATGGGAATGCAGATATCTCTTCAAGATACTGATTTTATTTTTTTGTGTTATGCAGCCAGAAGTGAAATTGTTGGACCATATTGTAGTTCTATTTTTTCATTTATTTGGGAAACTCCATACTGTTCTTCAAAATGGATGTTCTAATCCCCACCAATGGTGTATAAAGGTTCTTTCTCTGTACTTTAACATTTGGGGTTTTTTTTGTCTTTTTAATAACAGGTTGACATTTGTGACAACATGAATTATCCTGAAAGGCATTATGCTAAGTAAAATAAAGCAGACACAGAATGAAAAATTTCATGTGATCACACTCATATGTCAAATCTAAAAAATTGAAAAGATAGAAATATAATATATGGTGGGTACCCATGGCAGGGAGGTGAGAAAATAGGAAGACATTTGTCAAAGGACAAAAAGTTGCTGTTATATAGGATAAAGAATTCTAGAGATCTAAGGTTCCTTATAAATACTACAGTTAATAATATTGTATTAGAGGAGAGAGCACCAAGATTGTGGAGTGGTAAGCACCAGAGAAAGAGCCTCTCCGAGAGTCACTGTCCAGGCACTAAAATATAGCAACATGAAGAAGACAAGAAGGAAGTGTGTCCCATGGATCCAGGAAGGATCTGAAGTGCAAGTTGAAGCCTACAGAGAGAGTGAAGAGAGAAACTTCAGTTAAGAAGGAGGTAGTCTGTGACACCTTCTCCTTGAGACAGAACTCACTGTGTGAGGGGCCCAGTTCAAACCTGTGGACACATTTTAACTGCTGGTGACCCCAGAGGCCTCCATGGAGGGATGTAGCAGTGGAGAGGGGCAGCAGACTTGAAGGCCTGCACTAGCGGGCAGTGAGTGCTAAGGGATCTGTCATCCTGCAGGAGAAAGTGACTGACTAGGAGCCATCTTGGAGAGGGACCAACGGAGTTCAGAACTCAGAGTGGCTGTGGACTCTATCAAACTGTTTCCAGCTGGGCTCAAGCCCACAGAAAGTGCACTGATGGCTGCAGGATGAATGAAGCTTTCACTGAGGTTTTCCACTATTCTGCCAAAAAGCTAGTGCTGGCTTGCTGGGGTAGGCTGACATGGATTGAGAC
The DNA here is from genome assembly GCF_000276665.1 of Chinchilla lanigera. Lineage (NCBI taxonomy): Eukaryota > Metazoa > Chordata > Mammalia > Rodentia > Chinchillidae > Chinchilla > Chinchilla lanigera. Next base: position 1,795,534 of record NW_004955543.1, on the reverse strand, counting down.
TCTGTCTCCACACATTTTCTACCAGTGACAGCAGAGACATATCTGAAAGTGGATTTTTTTCTTTTCCTTTTTCTCTCTCTCTGTCACATATTTTTTTGTTGTCATTATGATTTTGTTATCATTTTTTGGTTTTGTTTTTTTCCTCTTTCATTGTTTGATCTTGTTTTTATATGACTGAAAATGGTTTTTAGTCCCTCTGTGATTGCAGTTATGTTCTGTTCTTTTTATTTCTTCCTTCTCTCTTTCCCTCCTGTCTTCTGCACCAGTTTCCCAAGTTAGCATGCTCTCCCTTTGTCCTCCAGCCTTATTTCTAATCTCTTCCTGCTTCTTCCACTTCTCTATTTTCTCCCTAACTCATTTTAAATTTTAATCCCTGAGGGAAAAATTGACATAGTAAGGACTTGCATACTGCATATACCTATCTAGCTTTTTTAGACTGTATTATATAATCACAAATCTAGTTCATATTGTTAAAGGTGGAAATTGTTAGCTCAGCTTGTCATTTTTAGGCTGTGTTTGATTCTATTGTCATTGCCGATGGTAGCACTGTAGCCAAAACTGACATAATTGTTCTAAACAGCTGTTCTTCTTGGTATTCTAAGACTGAGATAGATTAAGGGTCACAGAAAATGCTGGGGCAGAGTGACAGAGAACCAGGGGCTGGGCCAAACAGGGAGCAACTTCTCACCCCCTACAAAATGAAGAGGTAGGATCATGCAACAGACTCAAAACCCAAAAACCAGGTACACCTGGAAAATACTTCAGAAAAGTAATCATTAACTAAGGGATCTAAATACTAGCAATAAAGCAACCCACCATAGGCAATTTATAAGTATAACTCCAGGAATTAAACTAAAAAAGGAAAGAAAATGAGAAGACACTTAAACAAGATGCAACCCCAGACATCCAGTTCATCAATGGCAAACCCAGGGGCAATGAGGTGGGACAATATGAAAACCATCCACTTGGCCTTCTGAAGTGGTAACAGCAAAGCAATTGAATGCAACACTAGAAAAAATCAAATCAGAAATAATTTCTCAGATAACTACAGAGATGGTGTCCACAATGAAGCCATGTTTAGGGACTCCAGAGCAGCTACAGACAAAAAATAGAGGAGCTTAAGAAAATTATGAAAGCCATGAATGCTCAGCATAGGAAAGAAATGGAATCCATAAGGCAGATTCAAGCTGATACCCAGGAGAATAAAAGTTCCATTGGAAGTATCCACAGAAGATTAAGCCAATGTGAGGACAGGATCTCAGATATACAAGACAGGCTTGCAGTTACCAATCATGAAAAGAAAGATTTCTTAAAAATAGCAATGCACCATGAGAAATCAATATCACAGCTGCTAGATGACGCAAAAAGGAATAACTTAAGATTGATTGGAGTCAATGATAAAGCAGGAGATGGTACAAATGATATAAAAAAAAAAACTTCACAGACATCATGGCAGAAAGCTTCCCTTATATTGAAAAATAATTTGACATATATTTAAGTGAGGCATATAGAACTCCAGTTAGTCATGATGAAAAAATTCTATAGCCATACATTTCATAGTCAAAATTGTAGAAATTCAGCACAAGAGTAGAATTTTTAAAATTATTCAGGAAAAGAAACAAACCAACTATAAAGGAAAGCCCACAAGACTCACACCTGACTTCTCAGCACAAACCCTAAAGTCAAGGAGAGTTTTGAGTGAAGTATTTCCAGTCCTAAAAAATGACAACCATTAACCCAGATTGATCTACCCTGCAAAACTGTGTTTCAAATATGATGGAAAAATAAGATACTTAAATGACAAAGAACATTTGAGGAAATTTATGATGACCAAACCAGCACTCCGTATTGTTTTTAGAAAGAGATAATAAGGACTACAACTCCATGGACCCCATCAGAAGGACTACACTAGGCAAGGCAAAACTGCTAGATTTAATAAGCAAATTCAGTATCATAACTGGATAAAAGTCAACACTCAAAATTCAATAGCCTTCCTGTACACAAATAACAAACTCACGGAGACAGAAACTAGTGGAACAACATCTTTCACAATAGCATCTAAAATTAATAAAATACCTAGGTATAAATCTAATAAATCTACCAAAGAAAGCAAAAGACCTTTATGTTAAAAATTACAGTACTCTGAAAAAGGAGATCAAGGAAGATCTCAAAAAATGGAAAGATATCCCTTGCTTTTAGGTAGGAAGAACCAATATAGTGAAATGTCAATATCTTGTAGTCTGAGTAACTAATTTAAAGATGACAATATGCAATGTATCAACCATTGTTACCCTCCTAAAAATAATGCTGTATTATAAGCTGGACTTTTGCAAAGAATATAGATTTTGCATGCTCCTACTACTAACTTTAATAAAGCAATTATATGAAGAAATAAATGTTTAATTTGCATAACAATAGCAATTAGTTCATAACATAAATGTATTATTAAAGTATCATTTTGTACACTTTAAATACACAAAAACTTTTTTACCAGACATATTCTTATTTTCTCAGTAAATAGAATTTACAATAGAGTTTTAAGCAACGTCTAGTAAAAGGATGACAAAATATCACTGAAAAAGTCCAATTTAAAAATAGTTTAGAAAGACTGAATTCCACTAATGATAAAAAAAAAACCCAAACTATCACCCAGAAATCTGGCCATTCTGTGTATATTCAAACATGGCCAAAGGTTATGGTAAAAGCTCTTCTGTTACTGGGCAGCCTAAACCTTAAAACATCTAATAACAGGATTTTGTCATGTATTTTGAAACCTGTTTGTAAACTGGTTGCTTACATTTCTCAAATATGGCTCTTCATCTTGAAGTTGCTCCTGCTGCTCACTGAATAAAGTAATGAGGTTTTGTATTCCCATTTTCCTCCCAGCTATTGGTTTTTTGGATAAACAAGACAATTAATGAAACTTACCTCTTGTGGTACTGAGTTAATTGTGCTTTTTGTAGAGGAAATAATTTGGAGAAAGACCATAAATGAAGAATATTTCCAACTTGAAAATATAGTAGACTAAATGTAAAAATCAAAGTGCTAACAAATATATAACAATTTATACTTTGATTTTTCCTCATTTTTCAGTTTGTTATACGTAAAATGGTAGGCCAAATGAATTAGTGGATACAACAATGGTAACTTCTAATTAGGAGAAATCTGTCACTTCTGGTAAGTTTAAACAGCTACTGTTTAAAAGTTTCATAAATTACCATATATTTAAGCACATTTTACAAAGGTGAGCCTGTATTTATCTTTTTAAAAAGTGGTAAATATAAATAATTTAAAGAACAAAATAAAAGATAGATGCCCATCAACTGAGGAGTGAATAAGAAAAATGTGATATTTTTATACAATGGAATATTATTCAGCTATAAAGAAAGATAAACTTTTACAGATAAATGGATAAAACTAGAGACCATACTTGTAAGCAAAACAAATCAGACCCACACATGTAAACACCATATTGTCTTCCTAGTTTAAGAACCTGAAAGAGTAAATAAAACTGAAAGGTACAATAGATACTGTGAAAGGGAAAGAACAATTTGGATGAGGGAAAGAAGAAAAGAAAGAAAGAAGGAAGGGAAATTATACACACATGATAGCTATGATAATTGTACTACAAATTTCTGTTGGTTTATTAAAAGGAATAGTTAATGTCTAATTGTTTGATCAATCCTGCATACGTATAGCTGGTAATCTGAGCATCTACTTTGAAGATAACAATAAGTAATACAACAACTATTATTGACTTCCTATCATCTTGTTTGGAAATTCTATATCAATTTTATAGTTTTTGTGTGGTTTTGTTTTTGTCTTTGTCTTTGTTATTTTGTTTTTATTGTTCTGTCTTTAAAATAAAAAATAAAATGAAAGATAGTAGGAAATAAGAAGGTAGATTTTGTGGAGATGGGAAAAGGATCTGGGGTTAGAGAGAGATGGGACTGAGGGGAGAGGAAGGGGAAGTAAAAAGTGTCAAGTATGTGAGACAATATATTTTATTTATAAATATATTTATATATTTGTATATATAAATAAAAATTTTCTTAATGTAGCAGTGGTAAGAGTGAGGAGATGCAGATGAAGAGCAATGAAGCTGTGGATAAACTGGATAATGTTATGCATTATCCTTACACCTGGAGTCACCTGTGTCCTCCGTCTGCAAACTGATGTTCTTGAATCACTTCTGTGAAGAGGATACTATGGTGGTTATTAAAGTGCACAAGGAATGCCTTGACTAGTTTTGGGCTGTGAAGTAAGCACACGTAACACCATGCTCTGACCTGGCCTGTAAATGGTACATCAGCCTAGCTCCTTCTAATTGGCTTTGTATCTCACAGAATGAAGTCCCTATTCCATGCATAGGAAGTCTTTTGTGATTTGTTCCCCTTGTGCATTTCCAGACATGACCTCTGACACTGTCTCACCCATTGTTAGCTCCAACTGGTCCTGCAAACATGTCATACAGTCTCACCCCTTTATACTATCTCAAAAGCTGTCTGCCTAAAAATCACCCTCTTCACTCCACTCCTCCTGAGTGCTCCATTTAGTAATTCCAGCTTGTTCTATGGGGTCAACTCAGATTTCACTTATTTCAGAAATATCCCTTTATTACGCTAATGAAAATGTGTGGTATTCAGCTATGATCAATGTTTATACTTTCTGCCTCTCTCTTTGGCTGTAGGCTCCTTAAGGGCAGAAATGAATTTATACCACCATCACTTAATATAATGCCCCTAACTCATGCTAAACACTTCAGAAATATAAAGTGGTAAGGTTTTAAGAAGACTTTGCTATGGACTTCAAGTTCTGTAGATAATTTTGTACTGGTTTATGCTCCTCAGTGGGATTATTAAATGTTGCACTGTCACAAAGCTAGCCTTTCTTTACTTCTCTCTCTCTCTCTCTGTGTCTCTCTCTCTGTGTCTCTCTCTCTGTCTCTCTCTCTCTCTCTCTCTCTCACACACACACACACACACACACACACACACACACACACACTCTGCCTTTCTCCCTCTCTCCCTCTCTCAATCCATAACTACAGATACAGTTTATAAAACAGACTCACAAATTTTCAAATTTACATCTCCTTTTCAGATCTTTACTTGGCTCCAAAACTTTATATCCATTTGGAGGGCTCAATAATACCTCAAACCTCATGTTATGTTTTCAATCTTAAATGTCCCATAAAGGCCCAGATGTAAAGGCTTATTAGTTCCTGACCTGTGGCTCTATGGGGTGGTGATGGAACCTTGAAAAGTTGAGGCCTAATCAGAGGAAGTCGATCATTGGAGACATAACCTCTGAAACCGTGAACCAAGTAAGGCTTTTCCTCCTTATAAATTGGTCTTTTAAGGTATTTTGTCACAGCAAGAGAAAGATGAACAATATAACCTACGTGCCCCAAACTGAACATTTTGCCTTCTCCTACTTTAACCTGGTTTGCTCTACTGTTCTTTATATTTCAGTGACTAATACACCAATTCAACACTCTTGGACATCCTTCTGTCTCTTACTCCTCACATATATAATCCACCAACAAGCTCTGTCAGTTCTTACCCTTTTTTTTTTTTTTTTTTTTTTTTAGTTCTTACCCTTTCAATATGTCTCAAGTATATTCACTTATATTTTCACAACCATTCTCTTGTGAGCTACAGTATTATCCTGCTAACTGTTCTCCTTATGTCATTTCTTGCTTTATGTACTTTATTTTTTCCACGCTAGCCAGGGCACTCTTACAAAAACCCAAATATACTTATGTCACACCTTCTTCTGCTTATGTCACTATCATACATAAACTCCAACATCCTTTCTATTGCCTATGAGGCTCTGTGTGCTCACTGTTGCCTAATGTACCAAGTTCAGCTTCAGCCTCACTATGTGGCCAAATCTGGTGAAGTTCTCCTATGACACTGGTTTTGCTACTGAAGGGTTGAATAACCATATTTTTCCATCACAGTTCAATTACTTATAACTGAATGGAGTATCTAGCTATGGAGTCAGCTTCAATGCTTCTGCAAGTTTTCACATTAAAAAAGCCTGATGTAGAGGCAGGAGAGAAGAGTCTCAGTAAGTTTCTGAATTGTGCAGTCGGGTCTGGAAGTTGCAATCCTCCTGTCTCAGCCTCACAGACCCATCTCCAGTGACACAAGGTAAGCAGAAAGAGGTTCAGCAGCTCCAGGGAGAAACGATGGACTAGTTCAGCAGTGCTAGCCTCAAGAAAATCCCATGGTTATTGCTAACTGTAAAAATAGTATGGGATTTTACTCTGAAAGTGACTCTTTTGGCATGACAGTCTAGAATTGGAGAAGAAATCAAGGGCAAAGCAACTCCTGCCACATTTGACAGGGTTTGATCAGGGTTATTTTGGGAAGGAATTGATTTTTAGAGTGAGCCATAGAACAGCTACAGAACAACTGTACTTCAGGATTTCTGGTGTCATCCTGCCAGAATGACTGCCTGGGAGATGACCACAAAACACCTTCAAGAGACAGTGCAGGCTAGTCACAGACTTCTTGAGAAGTTTAACACAGGCAGTGAAAGATACAGGGGAAATGGCCTCTGTGATGGGAAGCCAGGTCAGGTATGGATGGCTTCCAGAAGGGGCTGGGTCTGAAAGTGTTGGCATTAAATCTATTAATCTGCTTGATCATCTACCCACTGCCAACATCTACCAAAGAGCTCAGTGGTTTGTTTGCTTTCTATATCTATCAACATGGGCAAGAACATGCTTCAGCTTGGACAATTGCCAAAACTTGGGGAATATAGAAAGAAGAGCCTCTGGACCAGGAAGGCACATCACAAACCAACAAGTCAGAAATTTAGGCAGAGAAAGCCATGACTTAAGGTATACAGGGGACAAAAAAAGTGGCAGCTGCTACAGTTTCTACTTTCTTAGGGTGCATACCATTGACCAACCACATCCATCAGGAAGGGTGGAGCAAGATGCAGCATTCACAGGCAAAAATATGAGTGTGGAAACAAAATAGGTCTTAGCAGTGACTCAGGACCTCTCCAACACAGAAACAAATTTCAAGATGGCAGACCCTGGAAAGAAACCGCTCATGGCAAATCATTGAGGAAATTTCTTATTTCTTTTCCTTTTTATCTATTTTCTCCTTATTTTGTTCTATGCTTTTTGTTTGTTCTTTTTTGATGTATTTATCTATTTCTATTATTTTCTTTTTACTCCTCAATGGGCTACTTAATCTTGCTTTTCTCTTTCCATTGTTCTTTTCTTTATTTTTAAAATTTCACTTCTTTCTTTTTCTCATTCTCCACCTAATTTATCTTAACTGGTAAACCATTATCATTTATTAATCATTATATAATTAGTTAACTCTATGCTATTACTGTTGAATTATTTTCTGTGATGGTATAGTTGCTGCATTTATTACATGCTTACTATAAGGCAGTATTTGGTTTGTTTGGGTGTTCACAGTTCTAGATCTTGTTTCTATGGTTGGCAGAGTTCAGTGTTTCTTATAGCATGTCAAAATTCAGATTGCCTTTGATTCTATTATTGTTCCTGATTATGTTGCTATTGCCAAGATACCTGAATTATTGTTATTAATTGCTTTTTCTCTACATGACAATATCTGGATTGAGTCAATTATTAAAAATATTGTGGTCCATTCCCAGAGACCTGGGTGGTGGATGAGTTATACAGCACCATCCCTTCCAAAAGGAATAGAGGGAGTGGCATCTCGGGGAAGAAGTAAAGGAATATAAATAGCCATTCCCAGAGTGTGACAATGAAAAGAAGACACTAACTAATGAGATTTCTGTATTGCAGATATTACCTTTCCACCAAACTCTGCTCACAAAATTCAGAGTGCGCGCGCGCACACACACACACACACACACACACGCACGCACACTCACACATCAACAGAAACATTAGAATACCAGGCAACTAAATGCCTCAGAAAAACTGTGAACTTCCACCAAAGCTGAACCATGCAGCATAAATGGTGAGGAAATCAGAGCCACACAGTGAATTATTTGAAATAATAAAAAAGGAAATAAAATAACAGAGTAATAAGGTGTTCTACAAGCACAAAAATGTTTAAACAAAAGACTCAATAAAATGATTAGTGAGTTTACAGAAGGCATTGATAGAAAGCTAACTGATCTGAATAAAATGACACTATCAATGAAAAGTATGACAAAGAATTAGAGTCCATGAAAAGGTATCGAACAGAACAAACAGAAATCTAACAGATTAAAAATTCTATTGAAAGAATGGGCAACAGAAGAGACCAATATGAGGACAATCAGTAATGGAAGATAGGGTTGATGTCAGCAACTATATACTCATATATGCCTTAAAAACAAGAGAACATGAATAAGACAGCTGTTGGATGATGCAAAAAAACTAATCTAAGGTTAATTCAAATAAGCAAAATATCAGATGACAGCACAAGTGGTATAACGTTTTCTGTTTTAAAATAATGGCAGAAAACATTCTAAATATTGGGAAAGAATTTACTATACAGATAAATGAGGTATTTGGAACCTGAAAGAGACAAAAATCAGAAAAGCACTTCACTATAATATATCACAATCAAAAGTCTTTAAGTCCAGCACAAGGACAGAATCTTAAAAGCTGTTAGTGAAAAGCAACAAATCATTTGTAAAAGAAAACCCATATAAATTACAGCAAGCTTCTCAGTGTAAAGCTCAAAGGCCAGAAAGTGCTTGGAGTTAAGTGTTTCAAGCCCTAAAAGCAAACAACTTCCAATCCAGACTGATATAAATTATAAAGCAATCTTTCCAAATTAATAGATAAATAAGTTCTTTCCATGACAAAAAGCAGCTTAAGAGATTCATGACCACCAAATTATCACTCCATGTATTCTCAAGGATATCTTAGAAAGAGACAGTGAAACCAACAATGTAAAACATTTAATAGAAGAAATTAAGCAGGTGTAGTGAGTAGTTAAGCATAAGGAGGAAAAAAAGTAATCAGCAAGAGGAAAATAATGCAATGACTGAAATAAGTCAATATTTTTCAGTAATGCCTCTCAAAGTGAATTGCCCCAATTCTCCAATCAAAAAAAAAAATGGCAAAATGGATTAAAAGCAAAACCTAATTTTAGGCTGTGTGGAAGAAACACATTCAATCCAAAGAGATATTCACACACCAAAAATCAAAAGACACAAGACATTATTCCGTGCAATACTAACCCAAAAATAAGCAAGAGTAGTTATCATATTACAGACAAAGAACTCCCCTATCCTGTGACAAGCAGTGCAAATATCCCTGGGTGTGGAGGGACAAGGAGTTGGGTGTCAGAACTCCCCTGTCTTGTGAATAACAGTGCAAACAGCCTTGGGTGCAGAGGACCAAGGAGTAGGAAGCCGGGACACCCCCACTGCCTTGTGATGAATGACAGAGGAGTCAGTGGTGTGGAACAGAAGAGGCTTAGCAAGGTCTTGGAGGAGCCAACTGTGCACAGGACTGGTTGCAGCCTTTGGTGCCTCAGTCTGACGGTGCCACAGCAACTGGGAAACTGATACTGATATTATCAAGGTAAGGAGATGTGGGCAGGGCATCCAGAAAGCTGCTGGCTAAAGACTCTGGCCCCAGCTCCCAGATCCTGTGATCAAGATCAACCCTACATCCAGCACTAACCCTACTGCAGACTTGGTGGGGTTACCCAGCACAGATCTGGGCTTTGATGATGATACTACCAGAGAACTGTGGGCACCAGGGGAATTTTCCTTTCCTTTATCTTTCTTTGTTTATTAGATTGTTTTGTTTTCCTTTTTCTGTTGGTTTGTTTTCAGAGGGGAGTTGTTTGTTTTTACATTCATTGTTTCTTTTGTTCTATCCATCTTGTTTCTCTTTCCTCAACTGTCTTTCTAGATTCTTTGATATTTACATGTGAATGAACATTGTCTCTAGCATTTCTCCTTTGCTTCAGTATTCTTTTGGTTTCTCTTTCATGCTTTCTATCCTGTCCTCTTCTCCAGTTGTCCAAAGCTTGTATGATCATCCTTTTTCCTTCAGCCTTGATTCCGCTATATTTTTCTTTGGTTATCTCTCCGTTTTACCTCCTGTCCCTCTTAAAGTACCCCCAAGAGTAAAATCACTGTAACAGTGGAAAAATTGCAAGCAAGTTCCTGGTTTATGTTGGATTTTGTTATATAACTATAGATCTTGCTTCTACAGTTAAAGGTACCAAATTAAAAGTTACAACAGTTTGCCAGTTTCTAGGCTGTGATTAATGATATTGCTATTGCTAATTGTACCACTCTAGGCAGGATGCCATACCTGACTGTAATCAGTTGTTCACTCTTGCATGACAACACTGTCATTTTCTGGGATCATAATCATCATCATAGTCTAGTACCAAAGGACTGGGATCATAATCATCATCATAGTCTAGTACCAAAGGACTGGGATCATAATCATCATCATAGTCTAGTACCAAAGGACTGGGTGCTGAGCCAAATAGATAGCATCTTTTCATCTTTAAAAAATTGGGATAATAGGACCTTGCAACAAACACAAAGATGAAGAGCCAGCTACCCCTGGAAGACATCTCAGAAGAATAGATATTTCCTAAGGAATCCTCAATACTAGTGAAAATGTTACCTAACATAAGAAACTTACACACATCAACACAGAAAACAAATAAAAATTAAGAAAATAGAAAATAGCAAGACAAAGAAGCAAAATGCAACCACAGATCTCCAGCCTCCCAGGGCAAAACCAATGGAAAATGAGATAGAGGAAATCAGAAGGCACTCACTTGAACTTTCTGAAATCATAGCAGCAGAAGTAAAAAAAAAACTACAGATGAACAGATGAATCAGAAATAATCAGATGAATAAATGGATGAATGAGAAATACTCTCTCAGGTAAAAAGATATGACAACAATGATGAAGGACTTGATCAGTCAATGTAAAGTAGACAAAGATGAACAAACAGAGCCACAATCAGAAATGAAATTTACTTTAATACAACAGAGACAAAATCCAGAAGTCCATCACAAGACAGAATCTTAAAAAGAGTTAGAGAACAGCAACAAATCACTTACAAAGGTAAACCCATTAGAATTACAGCAGACTTCTCAACACTTACTTTGAAGGCCAAGAGAGTAGGAGTAAAGTGTTTCAACCCTAAAAGAAAACAATTTTCAACCCATACAAATAGATCCTGCAAAGCAATCTCTCAAAATTGATGTACAAGTACAGTCTTGCTATGACATAAACTCATTACAAAATTCGTGACTACAAAACAAACACTCCAAAAATTCTCAAGGGTATTCTAGATAGAGAAGATGAAGCCAATGGTGCCAAAAAGTCTAAGAATGAATAAAGCACAAAAGATGAGTAGTTAACCAGAAATTGAAAAAAAAGGGAATCAACTATAAGAAAATAATGCAATGCCAGAAACAGCTCAATACCTTTAGTAATAACTTTCAATGTGAATGGTCTCAATTCCCCAATTAAAAGATATAGATTGACAGAATAGATTTAGAGCTTTATTGTAAAAGGAAATTTAGAAACTTTTCAAATGAGTTTCCTGGAAGGAAAAAAGGTTGAGTAACTTTTGTGTCTTGAAGCTGCAGGTTTTCTTAAAAACACAATTTTAATATCTCTACTTCATTGTTTCCTTTATACCTGGCTTTTATTTCTTCTATCCTACCTCAGTAACCACTGTCTTTGACTCCCTTTGATTTTAAGTAGACTTCCATTTAACCACTTGTGTGTTTCATAAAATTAGAGTTTGAGCCTAAATCTGTTTGAATTAATATTTTTGCTACACTATTACTAACAAAAGCATGTGGTACTGCTTGGGCAAGTATTTCATTTGTTTTCTGTGTCTCTGGGCAGTAATTCCCTAACATAAGAAGAAGTGTTATCAGTTATCTTTGTGTGCATTAGATGCAGTAGTGTATTTATTAATCCCCCTACTGTGAATCTGGGCTCTCAACCCCTTCTGTTCACCTGCAAATTATGCTTCCTCCATCCTGAGGAAGCAGCGATATTGGTGGGCAGCACATCTCAACTTCAAACATTTGTAGATGGCTTGCACTGAAGCCTAGTGGACAGTAAGAATACAGATCCTAGATCACCCATCTTGAAGACAACCCTTTAAACTAACCAACTCTGCCTCGTAATGTGTCTCATTTCCTCAGAGCAACTGCACTCCTCTTGAGGGCATCTTAAAAATCTCTAATAAACATTTCTCATGTCTGTTTTACTGACTCATCCCGAAAATTCTTTTTCCACAATGGGAGTCGACAAACATCCAAACTTATTTCATTTGATTAATTAATTAATAAACAGGGTCTCACTAGTTAGTCCAGGCTGGTCTGTAACTGACTGCATTCCAGGCTGGCTCGAATTTCCAGCAATCCTCCTGCCTCAGCCTCTTGAAGCCTGGGATTACTAGTGTGCATCACCATGCCCAGCTCCCAAATGTCTTTTTTTTTTTTTT
>NW_004955543.1:1743187-1781903 GCF_000276665.1 Chinchilla lanigera | reverse complement strand
CGTGCAATTTGGTTTTTATTCATGAACTCTCTGCCTACCCCTATGTCTTCGAGGTTTTTACCTACTTTCTCTTCCAATAGATTTAGTGTTTCTCCAAATGTCTTTTAAAAGTGTGCGATGGGTTTCTTATTTCAGCCTCAGGGACCTCTCACCCAGCCCAGTGACAGTTCTCAAAATGTGGTCCATGAAGCAACTATGGTAGCATCACTTGGGAACATGTTAGAAACGTAAGCTTTTGAGTTTCAATTTAGTCACTTCGACTAAATCAGAAACTATGGGAGTGGAGCCCAACATTCTTTAAGCAAGCCCTCCACGTGATTCTGATGCACACTCCAGTCTGAGACCCTAAATTTGATTCATTTTAGTTACTTTGGTCTCTGACCACAAGGTGGCAATCTTTGTCTTATATCCAACGAGTCGATCAACACTTACATTGAAGGCTATCTGGTCAGGCCACTTAACTGTCCAGAGGCAGAAGTTGTGATGTGATATGGAGACAGGAAGGAAAAGTAGATTAATGAAGACAGAAATAGATGGACAGAAGGATGGGGACGGAAGGGGGCTCCATTTCTCCTTTGTACAAACCAAGCAGCTAGCATAGGAGGATTGCTGGGGGCTCCGGCATCAGGTTGTTCACTAGGCAAACAAGTCAGCTCGTGTTGGGTGCAAAACAATGTGAAATAATGGAATTTTGGGGCAGCCAATATCATGCATGCTTTTTATCCTTGTGATCACCAGATATTACCCAAAGGCAAGAACTCCCACACCCTCACCTGGATAGGAGTACCCTCCAACCTTAATCCTTCTCCAATTCGCGTCTGTCATTCATTCCCCTGCTCTGAAATCTTTTTTCTGTGGTTCCTCCTTGAGTTAAACAAGCTCAAACCATGAAAATTTTCAGAGGTGCTCTTGTTGTTCCTCTTTTTGTTTTTTGCAGTACCGGGGGTCAAACTCAGGACCTTGTGCTTGCCAGGTAGGCACTTATGCCACCAAGCTATATCCCCAGCCTGTAGTTGTTCCTCTTATTAGAACACTTTCTACATATCCTTCCTTAACTGAGATGGTATTTCCCCTGAGGATTCTACTTTCCATACAGATTTTTCTGATGAAATCTGTTAATTTTCTCATTTCTCATAAATTATAAGGTTTGGCCAAAAGGATAGGAAAACCCAGAGACAGAAGAATCAAAGGAAGATTTTTCTCATCTCTGGCAATGGATCCATGCAGACATGGCCCTCAGTACTTTCACTTCTCAGAACCATTGAATGCCTCAGTTCTGCTTCAGTCAATGTCATCCATGACTACAGAGTGGACATTTCAACACTTAGAGGGAATAAACATTGGAAATCATGTTGACTCATTTATCTTTGGCCTCTTTCCTGTCTTCCACAAGACAGATTGAATTTTCTTCTTCTGGTTTACAAGTTACACCTTCTGCTTTTGTTGTTATTATGATTGTTCTTAAACATTCATTTTTAATGTAACCATATTATTTTATTAAATTTAACAAGGTCTATATTTTCATATTGAGTATAAACACTTGAAAATTTTTTTGTATTTTGGATCCTGCCCCCATCTTCCCCATCTTTTGATCACATTTAAAAGCATTATAATTTCTTCTTTCTTTCTTTTTTTTCTTTCCTTCTTTCTATAAAATCTCTCTCTCTCAGTCTCTCTCTTTTTCTCCTGCCCTTCCTTCCTTCCTTCCTTCCTTCCTTCCTTCCTTCCTTCCTTCCTTCATTTTCTCCTTCCTTTCCCTTTTTTTTGTGATTCTGTGGATTGAACCCAGGGTCTTGCTAATACTGTCACTGGGCTAGGTCTGTGAAGTCCCCAAGGTTGAAATAAGGTACCCATTCCACCATTTTAAAATAAGTTTGTAGTTTCACTGGCTCTTTTTGTGGAAAAAAATTTTCAAGATGTGTCAGTAACAGAGATATGATGGGCTTATTAGGATGCACTCAAAGAATGGAGCACATGTATTCAGAGAAATGAGATGGATCCTAAGTCAGGAGCAGAGAACATTTAAGAGGATATCTTCAACACGGGGGGTCTAGGATGTGTCTATTATCGTCTGTCAGGTTAAAATGCAAGCCACATATATGAGTTTGAAGTTGCGATGTGCTACCCATCAAAATTGCTGCATCCTGATGATGGAGGAAGTACAATTTTCAGATGAAATGGACAGGTTAAGAGCCCTAATTTGTAGGCTTACTTTAAAAAGAACCTTAGGAGTATTTTTAGAGTTACTTTATAGGAAGGGAAAGAAGCTTGTCTTGAAGCTACAGTTTTTCTTGAGTGTATCATTTTAAAATCCCAATTTCCATGTCTCTTCTTTACATACTTTTTATTTTTTCTATCCTACTTCAACACCAAACATATATGCTTCCACTGAGCTACAATCCCAGTCCCATGTTTAAAAATATTTAGTTCTAGATTGCTATGGATACACAATTTTTTTTCTTTTCTACTCAGTTTTTAATTTTTCAAGTCAGCAATAAACTAAATTCTGATACATGTACATTTACCCTTCCCTTGTTGGTATACAAGAAATATAACTTCAAACCTGTTAGATGTCAGATGTGCTGAGTTCAAGTCCCCCAAGATCAAAGAATGAATTCCAAGGAAGAATGGAGGTTAAGAGTAGGAAACTTTTATTGAAAGATAGTTCCTGGGAGAGAGAAGGGGCCCAGAAAATGCGTGGCCACCAAGGCCCTTTTTGGGGTAATTTATAAAGCAAGGTCACACTGTGGGTACAGGGGATTCAAAGTTTCATTAATCTTGGATTACAAATATAGTCTTTTAGATAATATTGATCCAATTGGGAATCAGGTCATGTGTCAAGTGCATAAGGAAAGAACAAAGGCATTTTGGGGACAAGATGACCCAGATGTTCAAGTGACTTATGCCTATCTGGACTTCCTGGACTAACTACAGGTAGTGCTAGTTACATATAATTCCAAGTTACTGCTTATCCCTTAGGAGGGGCATATAGTTCTGGCCATTGCACCTTTATTTTGCAGGCTGGTCTTCTTTAGATACACTTCCACTTACAAGTCTGATGTCTTTACTGTTTCTGCTGACTTTCTTGAGAGCCCATTCCCTCTCTGATTGTATATTAATTTCTATCTAAGTTAGCTGCCTATAATAAAGTTACTTTCAGTAAATCCTATATTTTTCTCCTCTCACTTGGTGACCTTCTCCAAAATTGTCTTCAGTAAGTGTCAATGTGTGGAAAAACTTATGAGACATTGTATGGTCCAGAATATTTTCATTATTGCTATATTTAAATGAGAAATGGATGAGTACAAAATGATAGCCTCCAAGTCATTTTGAACATTACAGGTCCTATTCTTTAAAAATATTACTCAATTATCTTCCTGTATCCAGTGTTGCTTTTAAGAAGCCTAGTATCAGATCAAAGAGCTTTGTCACTCACCGTTCTATTATTAGAATGACAGGAGGTAGTTACGTTTTCCTATGAACAGCACAAGCATTTCCTAAATCCTCATCTGTTTTTCCCAGAAGTTACATTATTTTATACTTTTTTCTAGAATTTAAAGACATGGTTTAGGAATACAAAAGGCTCCTTTTCATGATTTGAGATGTAGCTATGGGTTATCGATAGGGAATATTTGAAGTGTTCTAGTTATTAAATGCTATTTATTGGACATTAATAAAAGAAGCCTATATAAATTTAGTTTTTTCTTTTGTAGAGGATTTGATCTTTAGTTTTTTTAATTTTGTTTTATTTCCTTTACTAGTCTGATAATTGTTCTATTGCTATGATTGGTCACAATGTATAAGGCAAATAAAATATAATAAATATTGAAAACTTAGAAAACTCATAAAATCACAGTGGCAAAAGCAACACATTATTTTCCTATGAGGACTTGATTTTTGTATCTGGAAGATTTGAGAACTTTATTCTTGTGTTTGATTTTCTTAACTTCTATGATTGTGTGTGCCTGTGTTTTACCTTATATCTCTTATTCTAACCTGTGTCAGCCTCAATATGTTTGAGGAGTGGAGTAAGGAGTGTCCAAAGTACCAGAAGAATATGTT
Organism: Chinchilla lanigera; assembly: GCF_000276665.1. Taxonomy (NCBI): domain Eukaryota; kingdom Metazoa; phylum Chordata; class Mammalia; order Rodentia; family Chinchillidae; genus Chinchilla; species Chinchilla lanigera. Next base: position 1,777,841 of record NW_004955543.1, on the reverse strand, counting down.
GATCTATATGCAATTGTAACTGGCACTGCAAAATGGAACTTTAAAAGTTAGCTTTTATTCTTTTAGGGATATATAATTTCTCCAAACTTCCTCTTGCTGAGCAAAACCAGTACTTCCTCTTGTTAGCCTAAAAACATGACACTATACAGGTATCCCAGGAGGCTGGAGCTCAGGTTCCTTTCTACATGAAAGAGGAATGAACCAAAGATGTCTGGAAACAGGTATGGAGATCTGCATTATTTCTTCCTGCTCCCCCTCCCACTGAGCTGAAGATGGTGGCAGTAATAAAGCAAGTGTGAAGATCCCCACTGTCTCTCTGTTCTCTCTGGACTCCCACTCCTCTCTGTTTTTCGCTATACAGGCCCCTGACCTACCTGTACAAGGAAAGTGATATGAGGCAAATGGGCCCCTCCATCTCCTCAGAGCTGGCTTTGAATAAATTCTTTTTTTTCTTTTTCACCAAAAAATATGCCTTCCTTTGATTTAGTTAACAGCAAGCAAATGAAACTAAGCATATGAACCTAAATGGTGGGTAACACAACTGCTATGATCAAGGGTTCATCTTGCACCTCTTTGAGAAAAGCAGCATTTGGAGATGTCATTGTCCCCAAGTTGTCATAACCAGCTTTGGGGATTTTGAAGGGGTGGAGGAATGAATGACCAGTCGTCAGGGGAGTGCTCATCTGTTTTTAACAACCTCCAACTCAATCAAGCATGGATTATTTTGTGGCTCTGATATACTGTTATACATCCAAAGACACTGAGAACTGTGGTTTGGGATGTTTCTGGCTGATTTCTATAGTGAAGAGACAGATAACATAGGTGGGCAATTAGAGGAGAAAGAAGAACACAACCTTCAAAGCTTTCTTTAAAGTTATATTCTCACTACTGCCTTCAACTACCTTCTATTCCTGGATAATAAAAATCAAATAAATATGAAAACAAACAATCAAGTATGCAGAGTAAGGCCACTGCAAAGAATTGGCTTCTTTCTTCAACCACACTAGCTATATTTTTACTTGTCAGTTTTTTCTCCATTCTGTCAGTTCCTATTCAAATCTTAACTGTAAACTTCACCCTTCTGAGCCATATTTCAAAAGCGGGCTGATAAAAAATAGGGGGCTGATAAACAACACTTCTGCATGACTCTGCAGGTACCCTCTCATATGTGAATGATATTTTAAAATCACAACATACTATACAGTGACAATTATACCTCCAATGGTGTGCAACATACAGCTGTGTACGGGATTTGAGTCCTACTTCAAGGAAAAATAAAGACAAAATTGAGTATTTATAGGTCAATCTCTATATCCATTGAGAATATTCTATAGCAACTAAGTGGAAATCAAGACATTCTCGGACGAAGGAAAATCTCTCATTGATATGCTCATCTTATGGCTGAAGTAAGTCCCTGAAGTATAAAAGAAATTATAAAATAAGGAATTTTGGAACATAGAGAAAGAAGAAAGAACAATGAAAGAATAAAACATGTGCACATTCAATAGACTTTCCTTTTTTGAGTTTTCTAAATTAACTTTAACGGTTGAAAAGAAAATTATAATATTGTCTGATGTGGCTTTGACTGTATAGAAAGTAAATATTTGAGGAAATTATAAATGGGAGAAGGCATTGAAACTTCAAGAGTAATAAAGTTTCTATACCTCAGTCAAACTGAGGCAGCATCTGCACCACTATACACTTTGATAAATTATGTGTGTGTAATGTAGTACTTAAAGCAATCACTAAAACTTTTATATGAAGGATACACTCAAGAACATTATAGATAAATCAAAATGTATAGGTACCCACAGGAAACCAGGAAAAAGTAAACAGAGAAATTAAAAGCAGAAGGAACAAGTAGTACACAAAAACACAGTGAAAGACTTAGGCTTCAAGTATAATATTACATTAAATGCAAATGGTCTAAGGACTTTGTTCTAGACAATATGGCATAGGTTCATCTCTCCCTGCTAAGGACAAATATAATGTAACACAAGAGGAAACCATACGAGGACTCTGATGGTGGAACTTGTAAGATGGACTGGGCAGGGACTCCATTATTGGAGGGACAACACTGCAGTCCTGCATCTATGATCTCTCTGATAGCAACAGGAGGCAAACTATGCCTGACATCGCCTGACCCTAACGTACTAGATGGAGGGGACTCAGCTAAGCTCCTGCCTTTGTCAGATCAACTAAGATTCCTACTGACAACTCTACTTGAGCCCAATCAATGGGCAGGAGAATCATATGTTAGTCCAAATAACAAGTGGCTAGGGAAAACGCTTGTCATTCTTGTGAGGCAGCTTCTTCAGTCACCCACATATACCCAATGACCACATTAAATTAAATCTCAATAAACCTATTCTTAGAAATACTTCACAGCAAAGTAGCAGCAGAAGCCATTTCCTTCGCCTAATAAGGTATATCTATAGTTAACATCATACTTAACATATTCAAATACTTTTTCTGAAAGACCACAAAAAAGATAGCCAGCCCAATTCTCACAATTCCTTTTTTGTTGTTGTTTTTTTTTGTTTTTGTTTTTTGTTTTTGTTTTTTTCTCTGGTACCGGGAACTGAACTCACGACCTTGCGCTTGCCAGGCAGGTGCTTTTGCCCCTGAGCTAAATCCCCAGCCCCCCAATTCTCACAATTCCTATTTAGCAGCCTGCTGAAAATCCCACCAAGTGCAAGAACACAAAAGAAAGAAAGGAAAGTCATACCAAACATAAAGGCAGAAATAAAATTGTCTCTAATTACAGATAGCATGGTCATCTATGTAGAAAATTTCATATACTCTACAAAATGCTACTACAGTTAATGAATAAAATTTTCAAGTTCTCTGAATAAAATGTTAATACGTAAAAATTTGTATATACTGCCAATGTACAATGAGAATCCAAAGCTTTAAAAATAGTAAAATTTACAATCACACTAGAAAAATGAAATACTTAGGTGAAAATTAACAAAATATATTCAGGGTATGCATACTGAAAACTACAAATCATTTAGGAAAAATATTAAATAAAAACTAAGTAAGTGGAGATATAGACAATGTTCAGGGATTGTTGAGTCTCAGTATTGTTAAGATGTCAGTTTTCCTGAAATTGATCCAATGGAAAGCCAATTAAAATTACAGCAGGATTTTTCTACATATTAGCAAGCTAATTATTAAATTAATACCAAGAGTCGAGGGACCCATAATAGCCTAAATAATTTTGACAAGGCACAAAGTTGGAGGACTCGTAACTTCTTAATTCAAGACTTACTGCTGCCATCAGGAGAGTTATAGTAGTTGGAGGGATCACTCTATTCAAAGTCTTACTACAGATAGCTACAAAATTAAGGTAAGTATTGTACTGACAGAGGGATAGACACACACAGATAAATAGAACAAAACAGAAAATCAAAAATTGCCCAACACAAATAGAGTCAACCAGTTTTAACAAAAGATAATGATATAAAAAATTGTCTTCTCAACAAATTGTACTGTAAGATATGGGGCATCTGTGTATTAAAAAAAATAACCCAGATTGTCAAGGACCATTCTATATAATTTTTTGGGAAAATTCATTTCATAATTAAATTATCGGATTAGGGCTTGTCTGAGGCCTAGTATCTTGCCATGGGAGCTGGCTATGGTATGTGGAAACATAACTCCATGTGCCTCCAGTCATAGTTGAGGCCTTGATGGTCCAAGACCCATGATGCTGTGACACTCCAGGGCAAGATTACATCAGCAGCCATCCTGCTTCCTCCAGAACCAAGTAGTAAAAAAGGGTTTCACCTTGGGGAAAGGACAAACTCTTCATTCATCTGTCATCTCTCCCCACCATCCTCATCAACATGAAGATCCTCATTAGCATAAGACCACCATTACCCTCCAAGTCATCCAATAATCCCTTCACGATTTTCCTCAATCAATAAATGTGGAGGTTCTGTCTACGTCATGCCTTTTTGTTCTCTGTGAACAACTGGTCATTCCAAATCTCCATTACATCACCATTTTGTCTCTTTCTTTCTTTTCACCATGTGCCATAACACCTTGCAGGACACTGAGGAATCACTGCAGGGGCCCCCAGTACCCGATTTTTTTGTGTGCGGTACTGGGAACTGAACTCATGACCTTGCACTTGCCAGGGGTGTGCTTATGCCACTGTGCTATATCCCAGCCCCCCGATCATTTTTATATAAAAATAAACTCAAAACTAATCACAAGCCTAATACAAAGTAGAGATCTATAAGACTTTTTGAAGAAAAAAATCAATATGATTGTGGGTTATGTCTAGAGTTCTTATATACTATATTGAAAATGCATGCCATAGAAATAAAAAATGATAAATTAGATCTCATAAAAATTAAAAATGTCAGATTTATGACAAACACTGTTAAGAGAATAAGAAGACAGTGACAGACTATTTGCAAAATTCATGTCTGATATAGAATTTGTATTCAAATATGTAAAGAACTGTTAAAACTCATTAATAAGAAAACAACCTTATTTAAAAGTGGAGAAAAAGCCAGGCACAGTGGTACATACCTGTAATCTCATTGCTCAAGAGGCTGAGACAGGAGGATTGCACTGAGTTCAAGGCCAGAATGAGCAATACAAGAAGATCTTGTCTCAAAAAACAAGCAAAAAATAGAAGATCTGAACAGACACTTCATCAAAGAAGATACAATTATGGAAAATAAGCAAATGAAAAGATGCTTGACACCATATATCAACAGGTAATTGCAAATGAAAACATTCGCACACCTTTGAGAATGGCTAACATCCAGAATGCTCAGAGCAACAGACGCATGTGAGGATGTGGGACAGTAGGGACTTTCATTCATTGCCAATACAAACACAAAATGGTACAGCCCGTTGGAAAAGCAGTTTGATAATTTTAATAATGCTACACAGTCTTATCATAGAATTCAGTAATCATGTTCTTAGATATTTACCCAACTGGTTTGAGAATGTATGCCCACACAAAGCCTACATGAAAATATTTATAGCCACTTTATTCCTAATTTCAAAAAACTGGAAACAATCAAGATGCCCTTCAAAGTGAGTGGTATAGTATATGGTATAGCTTTAGTATTTAACGCTATTTTTCAATTAATTGAAAAATAATTGAAATTAATTATGGTATAGCTTTAGTATTTCATGCTATTTTTCAATTAAAAGGAATGAGCTGTTAATCCATGCAATAACATGCATGAAATATAAGCACATATCTCTAAGTGAGAAGAAAAGCCAGAGAAAGCCACATACTGTGTAGTATTGACATGATGTTATAGAATAGAGACAACTGCACAGACTGAAACCAGTGGTTCTTAGGGGTTAGGGAGGAGCAAAGGTTAATTAGAGAAGGATAGAAGGGTAGACTGAGAGTTTTGTAGAAATTCTAAAGAGAACTTCTGGAAAGATTCAAGGGCATCAGAGCCTACTGATGGCAGGCTTCATTACATTTAATTTCGCTTCAGAACTTATCCTTGTGTAGATGTATTTTTAACACTACACTTACGCGTGCCAGCTATGATTAGGGTTGCTTTATTTTTCAGTGTGGATTTTTTTCTTAGGTTTCAAAGGCAGTAAATGCATACGCTGGTTTTCATGGGATTGTACAATTTTAAAAAGCTGGACCACACAATTATTCCTGTTCTGTTTCCAATTCTTTCTGTCTGCTTATGGTTCTTCTCTATCTCAGTCTATTCTGCCTTTGTCTTTTCTCTTTCTCTCTTTCTCCCTCCCTCCCTTGATCATTATCAGTTATTCTTGTTTTTCTAATGATCTCTTTTATTAGTGTACCCTAGTGATACAGAATGGTGAGGTTCATTTTGGGAAATTGGTACATGCATTTAATATGTCTGAATCATTTTCAATTCCATTACCTCCCTCCCCCTTTCTTCTCTCCTCTCACTGATCCACTTCCCTGTCTCCAAAAGTCTCCCTCCTAGTTTCCTTCTGAAAAACAAAGAATCAAATTGAAATAGGCAAATTAACTACATAGATACTTCTTAAAAGAGGAAATACAAATAGCCAATAAGTTTATTAAACATGCTCAAAAGATTTCGCCATTAGAAAAATGCAAATCAAAACTACTTTGAGATTCCAACTCACCTCATTCAAAATGGATATCATCAAGAATACAGAAACAAAACAAAACAATGAATACTGGTGAAGATAAGGGGGGAAAAGAAGAGGAAAAAGGAACCTTCTTATGCTGTTTGTGAGAGTGTAAACTAGTACAACCACTATGAAAATCAGCATGAAGGGCCCTCAGAAAATGAAACAGATGCCATTTGATCCAGTTATACCTTCTATGGGCATATTTTTGTTCTTCTATTCCCATATCAAGTTGCCTCTTAGGAATATATAATTAACCAACTGTAGTCAGAATTCATATTCATTCCTTTTCAGTTGTACTTCTATAATCATCAGCTTCTCTTACCTGGAATGGTCTATAGCCAGTACCCCGGAGGGTACTCAAGGCCTTCTTTTGAGGCCACAGACTCTAACACAAATTTGTGGAGCCTCTTCTACAAGGTGGAATCAACACTTATTCTTTAATTCTCCTGACCCTCAAAGGTTAGCCTCAGGGTGATGATGGAGCTAAAGCAAAAATGATCAACTGTAAGGGAAGGGGAGCTCCTAGGATGTAGAGGTTCCCATAAAGGAATTTAAGTCAGCTGTTCAGAAATCATGAGCTTGTACAAGAAACATTGCAGGCATTACAAATAAATCATCCTATTACAACTATGAAAAACTTACCTGAACCAGAACACATTTGCATATCAATTTCAGTTTTGTGTTTTAGTCCAAGGTAATAGAGAGACTATTTTCAAACCAGTCAATTGAATGAAAAGTGAACAGTACATTTTCTGTCAAGAGAAGAGTCCAGCATCCACAGCATCAAGGTATTCAATAAGAACCCACTACCCATATTCCTTTGTCAGCTTCACTGGCTGTGTCTTCAACAATTGGGTTTTAGCAAAATTTTTCTCTAAAACCATAAACTTAGGATTGACTATTTCTCTTGAAATTGTTAAAACATTTCCTCTCTCAACATACTATTTTAAGGGGCTGGGGATTTAGCTCAGCGGCAAAAGCACCTGCCTGGCAAGCGCAAGGTCATGAGTTCGGTTCCCGGTACCGGAGAAAAACAAAAAACAAAAAACAAAAAAACATACTATTTTATATGACTTTAGTATTACTTTGGATGTTGAATTTGGCTTTAATTTTTCTTATTTCTAATTTGGAAATGAACAATTAATAGCATTTGTTTATGGTTGAAAATTTATAACAAATTTGTGAAAATCTATTTATGTTACATTAATGTATACTTACTGAGGAGACTGCTACCAACATTGGCAAATATGAACAAGTTGATTCACATTTAACCAACAGAATACATGGAAATGGATTGTCAGGTGTGGATTGAATGGAATGATAAAGGAAGGTATTTTCAAAATTAACTTCTCCTTTGCCAGAGGAATGAATCTTATTTAAAAAAAAAAAAAACTTTTTTCTTTCTTTTTTTGGGCTGAACTAGCAGCTTTTCACCCTTATTGCTTTTGTGACAAATGATAAGAAAATACATTTTTGTGTCCAATTATTCTTCTTCATTGTTTTGCTGCAATAAAGCTTCTGGGTGCCAACTAGGGTGTCTTCTCACCATGAGAAGAATAGATTCTTGTTGATAGATAATATCATTTGGGCAGCTATCATTTTGATTTGTTTATTTGGGAGTTGAAGTCTACCTGCTTTGCGTGCATACGTCTTGCCAAACGAAGGTACTCACTAACATAAAGTTGAGGATTGAGACAGGCCAGTGTTCTATGAGATATTTATTTGTCTCTGTACCAGATTTTTCTCCCAATAAAATGATTTCAAATATTCCCAGAAATGTTCAGCTATTTTCTGCCCCAAACCTTTCAGTTTCTTTTAGGTGTTTATTTTTCTGTATTATTTTTATTTCCCTGGTTATCTCCATTTTATTCCAAATCTCCACATGATCTATGATACCTTTACTCAAGCTCTGACAAGGATTTGGACTCATACAATGTAGGAAGAGACTTTAGCAGTACTGCCTGGTTCGGAAAAAATGTTCAATCCTCATCACCGCTGACAGCAGAGTAATCAAAACATTTTTATGGCTTATTGTCTAACAGGCTGATCACTCAAGCCTCTGGCCAAAGCTACAACCAAATACCCCAGGGATATTCCTATTTTTAATTATAAAAAATTCATTTTTATTCTAATTATATAGGCAATTGCTTATTATTACAGAAAAATATTGGAAATTGCAAAATAAAAACACAGGATAATTCATGAAGCTTCAACATAACTCATTATCTTATTTTTTCTGGGTATAAGAATGTTTCACTTATGTCTGCAAAATTTAGTGGTTTAAAACAAGAATGTCTTATAATTTCTCCTGATCCGGTCTGTAGGCTTGGGGATTTTACCCCATGTGCTGTCTTTGTCACTTTTTTCTCATTGCTAAGACAAAATACACAACACCCAAAGTTAAAAGGGGAAAGGTGTATTTAGTGCACAGTTTGTAGAGGATTCAGTCCATAATCAGCTGTCTCTAAGGCAGGGTGGCTTGGCAGAGGGCCACCCAAAAGGAGAACAGTTCATGGTGCCCACAGGTAGCAGAAACAACAATGCAAGACAAGACACTTTCTGTCTCTTACACTGTATGCAGGATACTCACCCTATGGGGCAGATGTAGCACTTCCACCCTTAACCCTCGCCAGGACTATGACAAACAATCAGTGGACTGATTTACTAATCATACATCCTTAATCTTATCATCATACACTCTAGATTCAGCTACCTCTGAAAACCTGCCCTATGTAAGACTGCATGAGGCTTTGGGAGGACATCTAGACACAAACCATAACATGTGCTGTTAGTTGAGGTTTTAGGATGGATGAAAGGTCCAACTTGATGCTAGTTGTTTGTTAGGATCTTTGCTGGAACTGCTGGATAAGGACTTGGTTTTCCTTCATTTGGGCCATGCAGGGCATGGTTAGTGGGGCTTTTTCACAGCAATATAGCTGGGTTCAAGAAGGTATGTTCTAAGTGGAAAAAGAAAAAATTTCAGACCTTTGAAGATCCAACTCCAGAAGCTACTAAGTATCATTTCTGATACTTTTGTTGGTGAACATGCCACAGATCCAGCACAAAGTCAGCAGGAAAGAAGACTATACAAGGGTGTGCACACTAGAAGTGCAATTTATTGGGAGTCCCATGTGGAGACTACTTTCTACAGAACCCTTCCTAACCTCTGATTCCAGCAGTCGTGGCATTTCCTTAGCTATAACTAGGCAAATTTGGGGAATCAAGATAATGTTGTTGGTGGTGCATGTGTACATATGTGTATATATACATACACACACGGACAGGATTCATGTTAAAGGGGTAAGTTGGATGGCAGCTGAGCTGCGTAGTGTTTAATAACTCTTTTTTAAAATTTTATTTTAAAGAGAGTAGTACAAGAGAAACAAAAAAAAACCAAAAGAATAGAACAGGAGGAGCATACCAGTATTACGAACATAAACAAATCAAAGCAAGAACATACAAAGTGATACAGGGTCTCAAGACAAATTAATACAAATCAACAGTGGTGTTACGTTGCATATTCCTATCCTCAACTACATTTCTCAGATTACCAGATATAAGAATGAAAGATTGCTCAAACCATTAAAGAGAATAAGAAAATAATTTTTAGATAAAACATTATAGATAATACAGAGTTTCACTAGACAAGATGGTAGGAGTTCACCATTGTAATTCCATTGCATATTGTTATCTTCAAATGGTTTGCTCAGACCAGCAGACACAAGCATGCAAAGTTGATTAGAACTCAAAAAATTGTGAGCATTAACTGTTCATTTCAATACACCATCAGACATCAGCAATACAGTCATTGCAGCTATTCACGTATATATTTGTTTCACTTTCCTTCTGTCTTTTTTCTTCTTTCCCTCATCCCAGTTGTTCCTTCCTTTGAGCAATTTCTTTCCCTTTCCTATCATCTATTGTACGTTTTTAGTTTTACCTACTCTTTCAGGTTCTTACACCAAGGAGACAGTGTGATGTTTACCCACCTGGGTCCGATTAATTTCACTTATGAGTATGGTCTTTAGTTGCATCCATTTACCTACAAAAGCCTAGAGTTTATCTTTTTTAATAGCTGAATAATACTCCACTGTTTAAAAATACTACAACTTTTCTATCCACTTCTCAGTGGATGGGCATCTGGGTTGTTTCGAAGATTTAACTATAACAAATTGTGCTGCTATAAAAATGGGTGCACATATATTGCTGTGGTATGATGTCTTCAGTTCTTCTGGGAAAATACCCAGAAGGGGAACATCTGGGTTACATGGGACATCTAATCTTACTTTTATGAGGAATCTCCAAATTGATTTGCACAGTGGTTTCACCAATCTACACTCCTACCAGCAGTGCAGTAGGGTTCCTTTCTGCCCACAGCCTCTCCAGCATTTGTTATTGGTTGATTTCTTGATGATAGTCATTCTTTCTGGAGTGAGATGGAATCTCAGTGTTGTTTTAATTTGCATTTCTTGAATGACTAATGACGTTGAACATTTTTTCATGTATTTATTTGCCATTAGTATCTCTTCATTAGATGCCCATTTTTGGATTGGGTCTTTGAATTTGGGAGGCCTGAATTTTTAATTCTACCTATGTCCTAGATAGAAGCCCTTTGTTTGAGGGGCAGTTGGCTAAAATTTTTTAACAATTCATGGGTTTTCTTTTTACTTTATTGGTGATTTCTTTAGTTGTGCAAAAACTTTTCAATAAGATGAGATCCCAGTTGTTGCTTCTTTGAAGTATTTCCTGTGCAATTTGGTTTTTGTTCATGAACTCTCTGCCTACCCTAATGTCGTCAAGATTTTTACCTACTTTCTCTTACAATAAATTTAGTGCTTCTGTTTTAACATTTAGATCTTTGATCCATTTTGACTTTAATTTAGTGCATGGTGAAAGACATGGGTCTAGTTTGAGTCTTTGGAATGTGGAAAGCCAATTTTTCTAGTACCATTTATTAAAGAGGTTATCTTCCTTCCATTGAACATGTTTGGTTTCTTTGCCAAAGATAAGGTAACTGAGTGTGTTTGTAGCTGTATCTGTATCTTCTAATCTGTTCCATTGCTCTTCAGGTCTGTTTTTGTGCCAATACCATGCTGATTTTATCACATTAGCTTTGTAATATAATTTTAAGACAAGAATTGTGATACCTCCTGCCTTGCCTTTGTTTCCCAAGATTGCTTTTGCTATTCTAGGCCTCTTCTGGTTCCAGATGAACTTTAGGAGTGTTTTCTCTAGATCTGTGAGGTATGCTAATGGTATTTTAATTGGGATTGCATTGAATCTGTACAACAATTTTGGGAGTATGGCCATTTTCACAGTGTTTATTCTTCCTATCCATGAACAAGGAATATCTTTCCATGTTCTGATATCTTCTTCAATCTCTTTTTTCAGAGTATTATAATTTGCACTGTATAGATCCTTTACTTCTTTTGTTAGATTGATTCCTAAGTATTTCATCTTTTTAGATGCTATTGTGAAATGTGTAGTTTCCCTAATTTCTCTCTCAGTCTGTTTGTTACTTGTGTACAGGAATGCTATTGACTTTTGAGTGTTAACTTTGTATCCAGCTACCCTACTGAATTTGGTTATTAAATTCATGAGCCTTTTGGTGGAGTTTCTGGGGTCTTCTATGTAGAGCATCATGTCATCTGCAAATAATGACAATTTCACTTCTTCCTTTCCTATCCTTATTCCTTTTATTTCTCTCTCTTGTCTAATTGCTCTAGCCAATAGTTCCAGAACAACATTGAATAGGAGTGGTGACAGTGGACATCTTTGTCTTGTTCCTGATTTTAATGTGAAAGCTTTCCATTTTGGACCATTTAGTATGATATTAGCTGTTGCTTTATCATAGATGGATTTGATCAGCTTGAGGTAAAGGCCATCTATTCCTATTTTCTGTAGGGTTTTCATCATGAATGAGTGTTGGACTTTATCGAAGGCTTTTTCTGCATCAGTGGAGATGATCATGTGATTTTTGTCCTTGGCTCTATTGACGTGGTGTATTACATTGATTGATTTGTGTATATTGAACTATCCCTGTATTCCTGGTATGAATCCCACTTGATCGTGGTGTATAATCTTCTTAATGATTTGTTGTATTCTGTTTGCTAGTATTTTATTGAGAATTTTTGCATCTATATTCATTAGGGAGATTGGTCTGTAGCTCTCTTTCTTGGTTTTGTCCTTCTCTGGTTTTGATATCAGAATAATACTTGCCTCCAAGAATGAGTTGGTGAGAATTCCATCCCTTTCAATTTCATTAAAGAGTCTGAGAAGAATTGGTGTTAAATTTTCCCTAAATTGCTTGTAGAATTCAGCTGTGAATCTATCAGGATCCGGGCTTTTCTTCATTGGCAAGTTTTTAATTACATTCTCAATTTCACTGGCTGATATTGAGTTATTCAGGATTTGTATACCTTCTTCATTCAGCTTTGATAACTCATATACATCTAGAAATCTGTCCATTTCCTCTGTGTTTTCCATCCTATGAGAGTAAAGATTTTCAAAGCAGGTATTGAAGATCATCTGAGATTCTTCAGTATCTGTAGTGATTTCACCTCTTTCATTCCTTATTATGTTTATGTCATTTTCTTCTTTCTTTTTTTTGATATGGTTGGTTAGGGGTTTATCTATTTTATTTACTCTTTCAAGGAACCTACTCTTGGATTCATTAATTCTTTGTATTGTTTTCTTAGTCTCTAGTGTGTTAATTTCTGCTCTGAGCTTTATAATTTCCTTCCTTCTTTGGGCTCTGGGTTTGACTTGCTCTTGTTTTTCTAGGAACTTGAGGTGCAACATAAGATTGTTTATTTGTACTTGTTCTGTTTTCCTAAGGTGGGAGTTCACTGCTATAAATTTCCCTCTGAGGAGTGCTTTCATTGCATCCAATAGGTTCCTGTAGGTTATATCTCCATTTTCGTTTGATTGTAAATAGTGTTTAATCTCTACTTTGATTTCATCTGTGACCCATTGGTTGTTCAGGAGGATGTTATTTGACTTCCATTTATTTATGGAGTTTTTTTTTTCTTTTGTTATTAATTTCCAATTTCATTGCAGGATGGTCTGATACTATACATGAGATAATTTCAATTCAACTACATATACATGTTCTATGTACTAGTATATATATGGTCTATTGTAGAGAATGTCCCATGTGCAGATGAGAGGAATGTGTATTCTGATGCTGTTGGGTGGAACACTCTGCAAAGGTCTACTAAGTCCATATGTTCACAAGTTTGGTTAAGTTCTGTTATTTATTCCCCAATTTTTTGTCTAGTTGATCTTCCTTTTTCTGACAATGATGTGTTAAAGTCTCCTCTTATGTTTTTGTTGCTAGTTATTTCATTTTTCATGTCTGTTAGAATTTGTTTTATATAGGTGAGTCCTCCTCTATTTGGTGCATAAATGTTTAAGACTTTTATCTCTTCCTCTTGAAGGTTCCCCTTCACACGTATATAGTGACCTTCTTTATCCCTTTTTATTGCTCTTGGTTTGAAGTTCACATTGTCTGCAAACAGAATAGCTACACCCACTTTTTTCTGGGTTCCTGTTGCATAGAATATTGTTTTCCATCCTTTAATTTTCAGTCTTTGAATTTCCTTTCGCTTTAAATGTGTTTCTTGTATACAGGATATAGTTGGGTTTTGTTTCCTAATCCAGTCTGCAAGTCTTCTTTTGGTTGGTGCATTGAGACCATTTACATTGATGGTTATAACTGATATGTACTGGCTTATCTTTGTCATGCTATTTTCCTGCTGTTGGATCCTCCTTTTTCCCTCTGTTTAATTGCTTGCTCTGCTTGGTGGTTCCTTTCTTTTGCTGTTCTTGAAGTTGTGGTCTGTTTTATCTCTTTCTAGTATATCTTTTAGTACAATTTGTAGGATTGGTTTGTCACTCATGAATGTCTTCAGTTGTTCTTTATCATGAAAATGTTTTATTTCTTCTTTAAATTTGAAAGATAGTTTTGCAGAGTACATCAATCTGGGTTGGAAGTTGTTTTCTTTCAGTACTGGAAATACTTCACTCCAAGCTCTTCTTGCCTTGATGGTTTGTGTTGAGAAGTCTGCCATAATTCTGATAGGCTTTTCTTCATAGGTGATCTGTTTCTTTTCTCTAACAGCTTTTAATATTCTGAGCTTCTGTTGAGTTTCCTGGATCTTGGTCACTATATGTCTAGGGGTAGATTTATTTTGGTTATGATTAGCTGGAGTTCTATATGCTTCACTTATCTGGATGCCCGTTTCTTTTACCATGCCTGGGAAATTTTCTGCTATTATTTCTGCAAATAGTCTTTTTATGTCATTTGTGTTGACACCTTCTGTTTCACTGATACCTATTAATTTGACATTGTTTCTCTTTGCTTCGTCTTGCAGTTGTTGAATTGTTATTTCCTGGTTCCTTTTTGTTTTTAAAAGATCCTTCTTTTCACCTTCCTTAGTGGCAATGCTATCTTTATGGTCTAAAAGTCTATCTTCAGCTTTGTTCAGGCAGTTCTGCAAGCTTTCAATGGAATTTTTAAGTTCCTGGATATCTGTTTGCCTCAGTTTCATACCTTCTAGTTCTTTTCTATATTGTTCCCTGAAGGTTTCATTGAGTTGTCTATGCTCTTCTATTTTCTTGTCTATGCCATCTTTGCATATGCTGAGCATTTCTTTCATTATTGTTGTCATTTCTTTTCTCACCTCAGACATTATTTCTGATCTGATGTCTTCTATAGCCTGATGGAGTTGTTTCTTTACTAAAGTTGCTATCATTTCAGAAATTTCAGGTGTATGACTTTCAGGCCCTTCTGTGTTGATGCCTCCTGGTCGTATTTTCAGTGGTGTGGAGGTCTGGGATTGCATTTGGCTCCTTCATTTTGTCATTTTTGAAGAAGCAGAGACTCCCTGTAGTGCAGTCTCACTGTCCTGATTGTGTGTGAGTGGCAGGGTGAGAGTCTGAAGATCTCCAGTGTTTAGTGTAGCTCCTGTGCTGGTGAGTGGTGGCAAGGTGGGATCTCAGATTCTCCCGACCTTTCTTGCATTCAGTTAGCTCCCAGGAGTTGAAGGATGGGCGGGGGAGGCTCGTCGGCATTCCTGACACTGTCTGGGGTTCGGCCCAGCTTCCACAATAGTAGTGGGGGATGCAGGTCGAATCCACTGAGGCTTCAGATATTGCCCAGGACAGAGCCTGCTTTCCACACTGGAAGGGGAAGTGTGAGGGTGAGCTCCCCATGGCTGCTATGTTCAAGTTTCAGCTGAGCTACCAGGGAGGTGTGAGTTGTTCTGACAGTGACTACCAAGGCCCCAAAAGTTGTCCAAGGATCCACGTGCCTCACACCCTGGTGGAGCAGGCACTAGAGTGGCTCACCGGTTTCCTAAAGGTCTCTGAATTTCGGCCCACCCCTGGAAAGCACACTATGGTTGTGGCAGGGAGCTTCCTAAGCCCTAGAGTGTGCCTGAGGTTTCACCTGCCTTGCATGCTGGTCAGGGATGCAAACCTGTGACTCACCAGGCTTCCTGAAGATGTCTAGGGTTCAACCCAGCCCAGGCCCACACACTATGGGTGTAGCAGATAGCCACCAATTCCCCAGAGGGTGCCCAAGACTTCCCCTGCCTTGCACACTGGTCAGGAAGGCAGAGCCCAGACTCGCTGGGCTTCCTGAAGATGTCCAGGGCTCAGCCCAGTTCAGGCAGGCACACTATGGGTGTGGTGGTTAGCCACCGAGGCTCCAGAGGGTGCCCGAGGTTTCACCTGCCTTGCACACTGGTCAGTGAGACAGAGCTCAGTCTCACTGGGATCTTGAAGATGTCTCTTAATGACTCTTTAGTATGGTTTTTGCTCTATTTCTAAGTAGCTAACTATTGAAAGATTTTGTGAAAATTAAGGTCTCACTTTTTCAGAGAAGCCTTGGCTGTGTACTCTGTCCACACTCTAGTTTAGATTCCTCTAGTTTATGATATATTTTGCATATATTCACATGGCTTTTTGTTATTTTTATATTAAAGAAAAGAAAAATAAAAAATAAGAACTGGTATAAAATTTCAAAACAAGATTGTGGGAAAGGAACAATGGTTAGTACATTTTGTATCGTAATCTTCAAAGTAGTCATGCATATTGCAAAATACAGACATAAAAGTTGATCAAACAATATAGGCATTCATTTTATTCAAATACATTGAGCACCTACTATGTGCTGACCACTTAGGATACAAAAATGTTTATGACCTAGTCTCTGCTTTGAGGAGTTGACAGTGTCACTTGGATATATAATCTGTTATTGGAATTAATTAGTGCTAATAGAGGCACTGTGTTAAAATGGAGGGCAAGACAGTACAATGTGCTGGGAGATTGCGACATAGGGAAGATGCAGTGGTAGAAAGGTTACTTACTGGTAAGTGAGTCAAGAATGGCATAACAAAAGAAATTACATTGAAACTATGTCTTGAGAGAAGACCTTCTTAACCACTGGCCAAGGAGAAGAAGTATGTGAAATAGAGGAAACGAAGTAACATAAAAGCATGAGGGTATGAGAAAGCAAGTCACCTCATGTGGCTGGATCCTGGAGTGCACAGGAAGGAAAGGAGGGAAATGAGGCTGGAAGTCTAAATCAGGAGCATAAGTCTATGAGAACCATGTACTACATACTATATAGTTTTTCATGTTAATTGAAGGATTTTAAGCAAGACGATAACATGGTTAGATTTGTGTTTTATTTTTTTTTTATTTTTTTATTTTTTTTGGTTTTTCTCCGGTACCAGGAACCGAACTCACGACCTTGCGCTTGCCAGGCAGGCGCTTTTGCCGCTGAGCTAAATCCCCAGCCCCCAGATTTGAGTTTTAGAAAGTTCACTCTTGCAGCCAGTGTGGAGAATGGATTGAAGATGGCAAGAGTGGAAAAAGAGGATTTATTGAAACAAGAGATGATGAGACTATGAAAGAAAATAATGGTATGGAAGCTAATTACATGCCACACATTTGAAGAATGAACAAGGAAACAGTAGTGGAGATGGACTAGGTAATATAAGAACTGCAGTAGAAGCCAGGTGTGGTGATGCAAGCCTCTAATCCCAGCACTTGGGAAACTGAGGCAGGAGGATCCTTCCGAATTCAAGACCAACCTGGGCTACAAAGTGAGCTCAAGGCCAGCCTGAACTGCATAGCGAGACCCTGTCTCTAAAAAACAAACACACAAAACGAACTGGAATAGAATTTGTCAGATTGATAACTCTAGAAAGATGACTATAGGCAATGAAGATACTGAAACCAGATTTCAGGGTGAGAAGTGAAGAAATATAGACAGCATTTGGCATGGAGCATATGACCTAGAATGATGTTTATAGGGAAAAATGTGGTGAAGATGACTTTCATGTTGACTTTTTAATGCATGCAATTTGAGGGTTTATATCCTCCAAGAGGGAAAAGTCCATAGAAACAGAGAGGGTGAATTTATAGGAAAGATGGGATAATTGCTAGAGAAAGACCCTAAAGAGGTGGAAGGAGGTGGACAGAATGGAGCACAAAGAGAGAGTGCTGCAGATGTTGCTCATTTCCAGATTGTAGAAGTTATGAGAGTGATAATGGGATCAAACTGCCCTACATTCAAATCCCCATCTGCCACACTCTGAGTGATATGACATGCACTTAACCACTCCAAGTCTCAATCTTCTTGTTGCAAATTGAGGATAATGAAATCGCTCTCAGTATGGTTCTAAGGAGTATCTGAGGTAGTAACTGCTTGAAATGGTAGCTGTTGTCACAAATGAGAAAAGAATAAGGCAAGGTGGGGATAAATTTGGTGGTAGAGCCAAGAATGGAAGGCAATGCAACCTAAGTCCTCTTTCTCAGTAAAGGTATGCTGCTGAAAGTGCAACCAATGGAGGTTGTTAAGGACCTCAAGAATAGGTTTAAAGAGCTTGGGACATGCTGAGAACAGAGAGCAGGGCTGAGGAAAAAGAAGATCACTGAGCAACATTGACTTGATTCCTATCCTTCAGTTCCTTGCTCTCAAGTCCATCTTGCACAGTGGCATTTGAGTAGTATTGTCAAAAGGACACACTCATCATGCCATTCTGCTCTGTCTGCTGAATAAAGTTCATGCTTCATTGTTTGAAGTTTCAGGCCACCTGCATTCAGATGTCTTCCTACTAAGCTGGCTTCTGCAAGTCCACAAACCAAGTAGAGTATTTATTGTTTCCTAGAATATTTATTATTTCCTGTGTATTTCTCCTGTCCCTGAAACTCTGCACTTGTATTGGTGGTATTCCTTATATCCTCAATTTGAGGTTCATTCCAGAATGTCATAGTGTACAAGGTTCACAGTTCCAAAGAATCAAACTTCAAATTGAACTCTGCTACTGCAGCGGTATGTTCTTGGGCAAGGCAGTTAGTATCTCTGTCCCTCAGTTTCCTTACACAAAAAATAGGCCGTTTTATTTCATTTTGTGTTGCTATGACAGAATACCTGATACTAGGTAATTTATAATGAACAAAAATTTATCTATTCAAAGTTCTGAAAGCTAGAAAGTTCAAGGAAAAGACACTGGCATCTGGTGAAGGCTTTCTTGCTGCCCTATCCCATGGGAAAAGGGCAAAAGTGGTCAAGAGACAGAAGGAAAAACATTGTGAAACTTTACTTTTTATCAGGAATCCCTTACCACAACAGCTTTAATCCATTTATCAGGGCAGGGCCCTCATGGTCTAATTACCTCATAAAGGTCTCACCTTTTAGTCCTCTTCTAATGGCAGTTAAATTTTAACATGAGTTTTGAAAAGGAACAAACCGTCTTCAAACCATTAGCATTCTATCCCGGGCACCTCAAAAGTTATGTCCTTCTCACATAAAAAATGCACTCATTACACCAAAATAATCACAAAGTTGGGATGGTTTGTCCTGAGGCAAACTCATCTCCAGCTGTGGTTTGTGAAAGTAAAACTGTTCAAATACAAAGATGAAGCAGGATGGGGGGTGTGTATATTTCCTAAGGAGTAACAGGTTCCAAGTATACTCAAACACCACAGAGAAAACAATATTAAGTTTAAAGCTGGAGAGTAATCATTTTTTTTACTTGATGTCACACCCTCTGGGCCCACTGGAGCCAGCACTGGGCCCACAAGGCTTTGATGGCCCTGCCTTTATGGCTATGCTGTGCTCAGCCCACACTTCAGCTCTCATAGATTGGAGTCTTGTGCATGCAGTTCTCCCAAATTAGCATTGCACAATAGTATCCCCCACAGTCGTGGGGTCTGTGGAAAGACCCTGCTCTGTGACTTCCCTAGTAGGAATACCTTAGTTCTCTCTCCCTGTGGCAGGTTTCTACCTCGGCCTCCAGGCTGCCTGATGCAACCCTCTGTCATACAGGTGGAACAGCTATACCTCCATAGCTCAAGAACTCTGTGCATCTGCAGAATTATCATCACATCAGCACCACCAAGGCTTACTGCGTGTACCTTGTCGAGTGATAGCTTGCAGCACATTTGGGTGAGCTTGAGCCATGCTAGCGGGGAATGAAGGGTGCTACAGTGAAATTTAAGGAGTAAAGTCCTCATTTAGCACTGGGCAGACAGCCAGTGGAGGTCACACTGAGCTCATCCCATGGAGCTCTGGGTCTGTGATGGTATGGCCAATCTCAAAGATCTCTGAAAGGCTTCCAGAGTATTTCTCCTATTGTCCTGATGAACAGCATATGGCTTCCTTCTACTCATATTAATCTTGTTAAAAGGTTGCGTGATTGCGCCCTTGGTATTCTATCTGTAATATGTTTTTATTGTTTTGTTTCCCTTTTAGTTTTAAATTCCAACTTTAAATCATTTATCTCTTCTATCCTTTCACTATATAGAGTTAAAAGAAGCCGTGAAGTTGCTATGATATTTTGCTCAAAAGTTTCTTCTGCCAGACATCTTAGTTCATTGATCTTAAATTCTACCTTCTATAGAGCCGTTGGGCATAAACAAAATTCAGTCAAGTTGTTTGCCACATTATAATAAGAATGTCCCTTTCTTAAGTTTCCAGTAAAATATTCCTCATTTTTATCTGTGACCTTATCAGGCATTAGAATCCATTGTTCTGCTAGTATTCTGGTCATGACTAGAATCTCTAAGAAGCTTCAGACTTTCTCTACAGCTCTTCGCTTCTGAATCATTACCAGAATTATCCTTAATGCTCTGTGCTTGACAGTGAAGTCTCTTTCTGGTTGTTTTCCCAAACTTTTAGCCTTTTCTATTAATCAGTTCCTATGATGCTAATATTTTCAGATATTTATTAAATTAACAGCCCCACTTCTCAGTACTAATATTCTGTATTAGTCTATTTTCTGCTGCTATGACAGAATATGAGATTGGGTCATTGAGAATGAACAAAAATTTAGTTCCTCAGAGTTCTGGAGGCTGAGAAGTCCAAGACTGAGGAGCTGGCGTCTGATGAGAACCTTCTTGCTAAGTCATCCATAGTGAAAGCTGGAAGAGCAGAAGAGGGTGAAAGAGAAAGAGATTAAAGGTTCTGTACTCATTTACCCTTTCATAAGGAACCCACTTCCATGATAATGAACCCATTCCCATGGTGGTGACATTAACCCACTATGAGGACCAAGCCATCATGATTTAATCACTTTGTAAATGTTCTCCCTCCCAATACCATTACAATAGCAAACAAATTTCAACATGAGCTTTGGATGGGACAACCCATATTGACAGCATACAATAGGGATAATAATACATATTCTGTAATGGCTACTGACAGAAATGTGCTAACACAAAGAACAGAACAATAGCAGGGCCCCTGCATATAGTGGATATTTAGTAAGTGGTAACTAGTAGTTATTCATTAAACATTTACAGAACATTTGTTAGATGCCAGGAATTGTACTAGGCCACTTAGAAACAGAGATGAGCAATATACTTAAAATCTCAAAAGCCTCCTGAAGGAGAAAATGCTTAATTTAGATTAAGGATGCAAAGAATGGCCCAAAAATCAATATGGTATTATAAATGAGTCTTGAGGAATTTGTAGATATTGCCAGGCAGTCAAGAGATGTAAGAAGGGGTACTCTTCATTTTTAAGGAGCTTTTGAAAAGATGAGGAAGTAATCAAAATCCTGATTCATTTGTGGAGTAGCAAAGAGACGGAGTATTCATTATATATGTAACTTTAAGGAACAGAAATTCAATTTGAAGCAGAAGAAATTTTTCAAAAAGTGTGTAGAGGTTCCACTTGCCAAGCAAGGAAGGACTTTGGGACTGCACATCTTGCTCCCAGTGGAAGCTATCCCCGCTCCTGGGGTCTCCACAGCACAGGGCAGCACAGGTGAAAACCAGCAGACTGACCTGGATGAAGAAGAGATCAACAACTAAGAGGTGAGTTTTGCTTGAGGACTGAAGTATTACCCTACCACAGAGCCTGGATGAAACACAGCCTTGGGAAATAAGTTTGGAGAGGGGGAGAACTAAACAGGGAGCTCATGAGATACACTGCAAGGCCTAGGATCAGACCAGGAAGATCATGGGGCCTTAAGGGAGTCCATGTCTGGAGGATGAAATTGGCAGAGAGGGTGGTCCTGAAGGAGAAGGCAGTTAGTCTAGTAGTATGTTTGAGCTCTGGCATGGCTACCTGTATCCAGCAGAAATTACTGGTCCGGAGGGCTATAGGCCATTATATGAGTGGTCTAATTGTCTTCACTAAAGTCATAGTGCACTTTGTTTTGGATATGGAATGTTCATGAATGGTTCCTAGGGTTTGTTAATATCCAGTTGATATTTGATTCCATTGTTGTCATTGAATTTACTACTATAGAAAAGATAATGGTAAAGGTTGACAATTGGTTTTCTCACTATGCCAATATCTCAATTTCCTGGGAATCATAAATAATTTAAAAATTTGGATATACATGTACACAGGAACAAGGGAAATCAAGGCAACAGAAGACACTCATAGTCTTCCAACTCTGCTAAAGCAGATTAACAGGGCACAAATGGAAAGGAAAGCAAACATCAGGCTGCAGAAGTCTATGAATGATTATAGAAAAGATAAAGAAACTAGACAAGTTTCAAGAGGAAATGAAAGTTCATAGAAATATCACTCAAAATGCCAAAGTAGATACAACAGAAATAAGTAAAAAAAAATTAAAATAGACCAAATTGGCTGAAATCATGAATGACAAATTTACCAAAGATACAGAATCCTCTGAAAGATATAAGATAGAAATGCCTGAAGTGAAACGGTGCATTGTATTCATAAACTGTAGACATAACCAATGTGAAGACAGCGTCTGAAATTGAGGACAAAATGATAAATTATGAAAACATATTCACAGAGGTCACAAAAAGTTTAGAGAACAACCAAAGACCATTAGCCAGCTACTAGATGACATGAAAAAGACCAATATAAGGCTAGTTGTATTTATAGAAAAGCCAT
The DNA here is from genome assembly GCF_000276665.1 of Chinchilla lanigera. Classification (NCBI taxonomy): domain Eukaryota; kingdom Metazoa; phylum Chordata; class Mammalia; order Rodentia; family Chinchillidae; genus Chinchilla; species Chinchilla lanigera. The sequence goes on along the minus strand of NW_004955543.1, from coordinate 1,755,325 downwards.
AAAATAACACAAATGGAATTATAAATATATTTGGGAAATGATAAGAGAAAATTACCCAAATATGATTAAAGAGTTTAACATACAGGGAAGTAAGGCTTCAAGAACACTATACAACCTTGATGAAAAAATCCAGCTCACCAAGATATATCCTTATTAAATTGTTGATATCTAAGAAAAAATACAAACAAAAAAACCCAGAATCTTAAAAGCAGACACAGAAAAACAAAAAAATCACATGTAAAGATGTACCCATTCAAATTAAAGCAGACATCTCCAGATAAACCTTAAAGGCCAGAACAGCTTGAAGCAAAGTATTTCAAGGCTTAAGAGGAAACACCTTCCAACTTAGATTAACATACCCAACAATGCTGCCCTTAAAATAGATGGAGAAATAAGGACATTTCATGAAAAAGACCAGCCAAGAGACATATGACTGTGAAACCAACCATCCAGAAGGTACAGAAGAACATTCTAGACAGATGTGATAAGACTAATGAAGCTAAAAACCCAAATGAAAACATTGAGAAAGGTTAACGGATACAGCAACAAAAACAATGACAGGAAAAGAAAAATAAAGGAGTCACCAATAGAGAAAGAAGGCAATGATAGTAAATAATTAACACATCTCAGTAATATCTTTCTATAGTAATGACCTCAACTCTACAATTAAAAAACAGATTGGTTGACTGGATCAAAAAACAGAATCCACAAGAAACTCAACTAATCTGAAAAGATATTCATAGACTAAAAATCTAAGAGTAGAAAACAATGTTTTATGCACCAGGACCCTGAAAACAAGGAGAAGTAGCAATTTTAATCACAGACACGCTAAACTTCAAGTTACAACTGATTAGAGGAGGAAAACAAGGTTACTACATACTACTTAAAGGAACAATCCAAGAAGAAGAAAAATGCTTATAAATATTTATGCACCAAATACTGGAATACCTATCTTCATACAAGTAATATTACTGAATATAAAAATATAAAATAAATACTAACACAATTGTAATGGGGATATTAATACCCTACTTTGGAAAAACATAGATCCACTAAACAAAAAATAAAGAACTATCAACGCTGAGCCATAGCCTTAACACATGGTCTAAATAGATATCTGAAGAATATTCCACCCTACAACAACAGAGTATACATTGTTTTGTGCAGCACATGGTACTTTCTCAAAAATAGATCATATACTACTCTACAAAGCAAGCTTAAATAAATATAAAAGAATCAAATTCATTCCATGTGTCCTCAAGACCACAGTGCAAATAAATTAGAAATCAATGACAGAGTAAATCGTAGAACTTAGCAAGAGAAGAGAAAAAGGATTCACATCAATGAAATTAGAAATAAAAAAGGTGAAAGTACAACAGATACCATTGAAATCCAGAAAAGAGTAACTACTATGAAAAACTGTATTCCAATGAATTGGAAAATCCAACCCCTCTTCATGAAAAGAACCATGAAAACAAATAGGTACAGAATGACCATACCTGAATTTGATAAAAGCTAATTATGACAACCAACAGCAAACATCAAATTAAATGGGGAAAAAAACAAAAACAGTCCCTTTATCTTTTTAATAGGAGCCAAATTTACTTTAGTTTTTTCTTTTTCAGTCATATTTTATTGGTACATTTTACATGTACATAATGATCACATTCATTATAGAGAATTTGTGCCTGTACATGATATATGTTTTTCTTATCCCATTCCCCTACCGTCCCTTCAACCCCCTCTCTCCTCCCCATTTATAAAAGCTTTGTTTCTTTTTTCCTTCTTTTCTCATTTTGTTTACTTTTCCCTTCTATCCTTTCCTGCTACCCCTCTTTAGTTTCACTCTTACTTGAATATTTTCTTCATATTTCACAATAGCTATTGTATATTTTGGTCCTTATTTACACTTCTGGTTTTTCACACCAGAGAAACAATGTGGTATTTACATGTGTGTATGTCCAATTTCTTTACTTAAGTGTATGATTCCAAGGTGCATCCATTTACCTATAATGTCTCAAGTTTGTCCTTCTTTATGGTTGAGTAGTACTCCATTGTATAAAAAATCCACATCTTCTTTATCCATTCATTGGTTAATGGGCATTTGGGCTATTTCCAATATTTAGTTATTAAAAACTATGCTGCTACAACATGGGTGTGCATATATTACTGTAGTGTGATGGTTTTAATTCTTTCATTTATATACCAAAAAGGGGAATAGCTGGGTCAAATGGAACCTCTAGTTGTATATTTTTTAGGAATCTCCATACTGATTTCCACAGCAGTTTCACCAGAATACACTCTCACCAACAGTGGGAAAGGATTCCTTCTTTCCCACATCCCCACCAGCATTTGTTACCTGCTGGTTTATTAATAATACCCATGCTTTCTGGAGTGAGATGGAATCCCAGTGTTGTTTCAGTTTGCATCTCTCAACTGACCAGAGATATTGAACATTTTTTCATGAATTTATTTTGTCTGTACTTCTTCATCTGAGTAGTGCGTATTTATCTCAGAAGCCCATTTTTTGGATAGGGTCTTTAAATTTTGAGGGTCTGACTTTTTTTATATGTATTCTAGATAGTAATCCTTTGCCTGTGGAATAGCTGGCAAAAATTCTTTCCCACATTGTGGGTTGTCTCTTCACACTGCTGGTGGTTTCCCTTGCTGTGCAGAAGCTTCGTAATGAGATCCCAGCTGTTAATTATTTTTAATAGCTCCTGTGCAATCAGGCTTTAATAATAAAGTCTTTGCTTGCACCAAAGTCTTCAAGAGTTCTATCTATTCTATCTAACAGCAGATTTAATGTTTTTTTCTGTTTTAATATTTAGATTTTTAGTCCATATAAATTTTACTTTAGTGTATGGAGAAAGACATGGGTCTAATTTTAATCTTTGGAATGTGGAAAGGCAGTAGTTCCAGCACCATTTATTAAAGAGACTATCTCTCTTCCAGTGAATGTTTTTGGTACCTTTATCAAAGATAAGGCAGCTGAGTATGTCTGGAGATGTTTCTGCATCTTCTAATCTGTTCCATTGACAGTCACATCTGGTTTTTTGCCAGTACCATGCTGCTTATATCACAGTAGATTTGTAGTATAATTTGAAGTCTGGGATTGTGATGCCATCTGCCATGCCTTTGTTGTCCAGAATTGCCTTTGCTATTCTAGGTCACTTCTGGTTGAAGTTGAATTTTAGGATTATTCTCTTTAATTCTGTGAGATACAATGTTGGAATTTTGATCAGAATTGCACTAAATCTGTATAACATTTTGGGAAGTATGGACATTTTCACTATACTGACTTTTCCTACCCAAGATCAAGGGATATCTTTCCATTTACTGATATCCACTTCAATCTTTTTTTTCAGAGTACTGTGGTTTTCAATGAGAGGTCTTTTATTTCATTTGATAGATTGATTTCTATGTATCTTATTTTTTTGTATGCTGCTGGGAAAGGTGTTGTTTCCCAAATTTTTCTCTCAGTGAGTTTTTTATTTGTGTAGAGGATGGCTATTGCTTTTTGAGTGTTGACTTTGTATCTGACTATACTACTGAATTTGGTTGTTAAATCTAGAAGTATTTTGATGGAGTTTTCTTTTATGTAGAGTAACATGTCATCCACAAGTAATGGTAATTTAAATTTTTTCTTTCCTATCATTATTCCTTCTATCTATTTCTCTTCCCTAATTGCTCTGTCTATAGTTTCCAAAGCTATATTGCGTAACAGTGGTGATACTAGACATCCTTGTCTTTTTCCTGCATTTAGAGTGAAAGCTTTCAATTTTAGGCCATTTTGGATAATGTTGGCTGTTGGTCTGTCATAGAGATAAAGACCACCTACTCCAATTTTCTGTAGGGTATTTACCATGAGTGGGTTTTGGACTTTGTTAAATGGTTTTTCTGCATCTCCTGAGATGATCATATGGTTTTTGTCCATGGCTCTGTTAATGTGTGGTATTACACTTATGAATTCACCTGAGCTGAACCATCCCTGCATCCCCATGATGAATCCTACTTGTTAATGGTATACAATCTTGACAGGTGCTTCATTGTGTTTGGCAGTATCTTATTGAGAATTTTTGCAAGTATGTTCATTAGGGTGGTTGACCTGGAGTTCTCTTTTTAATTGAGTCCTTCTCTGGTTTTGGCATCAGGGTAATGCTTGTTCTAGGAATGAATATGGGAGTATTGCTTCACTTTCACTTTCATTAAAGAATTTGAGAAGTGATGATATTAGCTCTTTTCTGAATTTCTTGTAGAATTCAGCATTAAATCCATCAGGGCCTGGGCTTTTCTTAATTGACAGACTTTTAATTAAATCTTCAATTGCATTGATTGATATGGGTTTACATAGGATTTTTATATCTTCTTGATTCAGCTTTGGTAATTCATATGTATCTAGGATTCTGTCCATTTTTCTTCATTTTCCATCTAATTAAAATACAAAGTGTTGAAGTAGGTAGAGATGATAGGACTGTGGATTTCTGCAGAATTTGTTGTGATTTCACCATTTACATTCCTAATTGCATGGATCTGAGCCTTTGCTTTCCTTTTTGAGAAGGTTTGTTAAGAGTTTGTCAATTTTATTTAATCTTTTAAAGAACCAACTCTTTGATTCATTGATTCTTTGTGTTGTTTTCTTAGTATCTATTGCATTAATTATTGCTCTGCTCATTATAATTTTCTCCCTCCTATGAGCTTTGGGCTTGGCCTGCTCTTCTTTTTCTAGAAGTTTGAGGTTCAACATTAAGTTGTTTTCTTTAGCTTTCTCTGAGTATTCACTGTTATAAATTTCCCTCATAGAACTGCTTTCATTGTGTCCCACAAGTACCAGTATGTTGTATTGTTGTTATCATTTAATTATAGAAACTATCTAATTTCTTTTTAAATTTCATCTGTGGCCCTTTGGCTGTTCAGGAGGATGTTATTTAATTTCCATGTATTTATGGAACTCTTGTGATTTTTTGGCCATTGATTTCCCATTTCATTGCACTATGATCTGATAATATACATGGGATAATTTAAATTCTTTTGCATTTACTTAAGCATGTTCTGTGATCTAGTATGTTTTGGAGAACATCATACGTGCAGCTGAGAAGAATGTATATTCTGATGTTGTGAGGGTAGAATATTCTGTAGACGTCTACTAAATCCATTTGTTCAAAAGTTTGGTTCAATTCTAACATTTCATTTTTTATTTTTTTGTGTAGTTGATGTGTCTATTTGTGTGGGTGGGGTATTGATATCCTTCAATACAAATGTATTAGTGCTTATTCTATTTTTCATGTCTGTTAATATTTGTTTTATTTACTTGGGTGCACCAGTATTTATTGCATGATTTTTATTGTTATCTCTTCCTCTTGGAATCTTTCCTTTAGAAGGATGCAGTGACCTTCTTCGTATCTCTTAATCAGTGTTGGTTTGCAATCTACTTTATATGCAGATAGGATAGTTACCCCTGTTTGCTTTTATTCCTGTCCAAAGGAATAGTGTTTTCCATCCTTTGACTTTCCAATCCATGAATTTGTTTTTGAGTTAATGTGTTTTTTGTGTGAAACGTATTTTTGCATCTTGCTTCTTTTTTTTTTTTAATTTTTATTTATTTATTTTTTACTTTAAAAATAAAAGGAGGAAAATATTAACAGACAGTCGACATTTTACAAAATAGCAAAGGAACAGTACAGACAGTACAGAGTTACAAACAGAGTGATAGGGAATTAACAGTGCTTGTTGTATTACATATTGATATCTTCAAAGTGGTCTTGATCCATTCTGTTAGTCTGTTTGTTTTCATTGGTGAGACTGCTTACATTGTGGTTATAACTGATATGTATTAACTTATCCTTGTTATGTTATTTTCCTGTTTTGGCTCCCTTTCTTCTCCTCTATTTAATTGTTTGCCATAAGTGATGAATTCATTCTGTTGAGGTTCATGGAGGTGTAGTCCTTGCTATGTCTTTCTAAAATGTCCCTCAGAACATTTTGTAGTGCTGAACTGGTGTTCATGAATTTCCTCAGGTTTTCTTTGTCATGGAAGTATCTTATTTCTCCATCAATTTTGAAAGATAGTTTTGTGGGGTACATCAATGTGGCTAGGAAGTTGTTTTCTTTAGGGCTTGAAATACTTCACTCCAAGCTCTCCTGGACTTGAGGGTTTGTGTTCAGAAGTCAGCTGTGATTCAAATTGGCTTTTCTTTTCTCTAACAGCTTTTAATATTCTCTTTTTGTTATGAATTTCTGGAATCTTGATTATTATATGCCTTGCTGTAGATGTATTCTTATTGTGATTAAATGGAGATCTGTATGCTTCACTTATGTGTATGTCAAATTCTCTTTGCTACCAGGGAAGTTTTCTGCCATGACATTTGTGAATAAGTTTTGTTATGTCATTTATGCTATCTTGTACTTTTTCTTTTCTTCCAATTAATTTTACATTATTTTTCTTTCGATCATCTAGCAGCTGAAGAAACATGAGGAAATTCATGAACACCAAACCAGCACTATAAAATGTTCTGAAGGACATTCTAAAAAGATATACCATTGATTTCTCATATTCCCTTGCTATTTTTAAGAAATCTTTCTTTTCATGATCATTAACCACAAGCCAGTCTTCTATGTCTGAGATTCTGTCCTTACATTTGTTTATTCCGCTGCAGATAGTTTCAATGGAATTTTTAGTCTCTTGGATATCGGTATCTGTTTTATGAATTCTATTTCTTTCCTCTGTTGCACATTCATGGTTTCCATCATTTTTGTAAGGTACTCTTTTTTATCTGTGTCTGCTCTAGATTCACTAAGCATGTTTTTCATTGTGGTCTCCATCTCTCTAGTTATCTGACAAATTATTTCTCATTTGATTTTTTTTCTAGTGCCTCATTCATTTGCTTTGTTTTTACCACTTCAGAGAGGCCATGTGGGTGGATTTGGGGTTGGCCCACCTCATTGCCCCTTGGGTTTCCCTTTGGTGAACTGGATGTCTGTGGTTGCATCTTGTTTTAGTGTCCCCTCATTTTCTATATTTTTTAGTTTAAGTCCTGCATTGACACTTGTAAATTGATTATTGCAAATAGTTTTATTGCTAGTATTTAGAACCCTTAGAAAGGGACTACATCTTAGAGATCTCTTCTAGATGTAGCTGGCTTTTTAGTTTTGACTTTGTTCCAAGATCTTACCTCTTCAATTTGTTGGGAATGAGAAGTTGCTGCCTCCTTGTCCCTGCAACTGGTTCTTTCATACTGGCTCACAGTATTTTTGACACTTATGCTTTCTTAGTCTTGGTATACCAGGAAGAAAAGCTGTTTACAATTATGCCACTTTGGCTAAAGTGGTACAATCAGCAATAACAATAGCATCAAACACACCCTAAAAAATGACAAACTGAGGTAACTATTAATTTGCCACTTTTAACTGTTAGAACTAGATTTGTGATTACATAACAATCTAAAACAAACTAGTAAGTAAACCATCCATATGCAAATTTTACCTTCAGGGCAAATATTTAAAAGGGCTTAGAGGAAAAACAGACAAATAGAAGAAGTGGAAAAGATTAGAAGCAAGGCTGGAGGACAAAGGAGGATGACACAAACTTTGGGAAGATGGTACAGAAGACAGGAGGGAAAGAAAGAAGAAATAAAATGAAGAACAGAACAAAACCCACAAAATAATAGAAACCATATTCATACTCATATAAAAAGAAGATCAAGCAGTGAAGAAAAAAACAAAAAGAGAGAGAGAAAAAAGTGCCACTTCAAGGTTTGTCCCTGCTATCACTGGTACACAATGTATGGAGACAGATTCCTGATCCATGTTGATTTATCCTAGCAAGCCAGCAGTAGCTTTATGGTGGGGTAATGAATAATCTTAGTGAGCTTCACCTTTATTTTCCCAGAAATTCAGGCTTATTTCTGGCCAAGGCCTGCAGATTTCAGTGCACCTTCTGTGGGCTTGAACTCAGCTAGGAGCTGCTAGGCAGTCATTCTGAGTTCAGAGTTCAGTTGGCCCCTCTATGAGATGACTCCCAGCCAATCACCCTCTCCTATGGTATGGCCAAATCTGCTCCACTCACTAGCCACTGCAGTCTATGGCATTGACTCCTGCATCTCTGTGTAGAGGACTCTGGGATTCCCAGCAGTCACTGTGTGTGACGTTTGAAGTGCACCTCCCACACAGATTCCCATCTCAGGAAGAAGGCACTGCACACCTCCTCCTTCTTTTTCATAGAGATTTCTCATTTTGTTCTTTCTGTTGGCTTCAATTCTTGCTTCAGGTCCTTCCTAGGTTCAGGGGACCCACTCCTTCCTTGCCTTCTTCACATTGCTAACCTCCAGTGTCTGGACAGCAAATCTCAGAGAAGCTCTTTCTTTGCTTCTTACCACACCATCATCTTCCTGGAACCAAAAACATTCCCTTTAAAATCAGGATTTCCATTGTCTGCTCCTCCATTCAACATAGTACTTGAAACATTAGCCAGAGCAATCAGACAGAGAAAGAAATTAAAAGAATGCATAAGAAAGTAAGAACTCAAAAGTATCATTATTTGCAGATGACATGATACTCTATATAGGAGATGCAAAATATTCCACCAAAAACTCTTAGAATAACCACCTTCAGCAATGTATTGAGATATAAAGCAGCATTCAAAAATAAATAGCATTTCTGTACCAATAATCAACTAAATGTGACAAAAATTATGAAGACTATAACATTGATGGTAGCATCAAGAAAAATAAAATACCTGGGCACTAACCTCACCAAGGAAGTGAAGGACCTCTACAAATGAAACTACAGTACTCTGAAAAAGGAGATTAAAGAGGACATCAGAAAGTGGAAAGATGTCCCCTGCTCTTACATAAACAGAATCATTATAGTCAAAATAGCCATACTCCCAAAACTGTTATAAAGATTCAATGCAGTCACAATAAAAATACTAACAGCACACTTTACACACCTAGAAGAAACAACCTTGAAACTCCTAAGGAACCACAAGAGACCCAGAATAGCAAAATCAGTTTGGGGCAGCAGGAGCAAAGCAGGAGGAATCACATTAGCTGACTTATAGCAATACTACAAAGCAGCAGGGATTAAAAATAGCATAGTATGGGAAAAAAACCAGATATGTGACTCAATGGAACACAACAGAGGATTCAGAAACATCACCAAACACATTAAGCTATTGCATCTTTAACAAAAGAGCCAAAAGCATATGTTGAGGAGAAAGTAGTCAATTCTATAAGTGGTACTGCGAAAACTGGTTATCTGTTCAGAGAAGATTGAAACTAGACACATATCTTTCACTGTCTAGCAAGCTAAAATCAAAATGGATCAAAGACCTAAAGATTAAAACACAAACACTGAACATACTGAAGACAAAGTAAGTAAAAGTCTGGAAGTCACACGTGCAGGAATGGATTTCCTAAGGAGAAACAGAATTGCATTACAAATAACACTGAGAATCAACAAACAGGATTGCATCAAATTAAAAAGCCTTTTCACAGCAGAGGAATCAATTAGAAGAGTGAAGAGACAACCCACAAATCTGGAAATAAATTTAGCCAGCTACTCCTCAGACAGAGGACAAAGTAAAAAAGACCACTTAAAATAAAATATTGAGTGAAGAAATGGGTTAAATGAAATAAACAGACAATTCACGCAGGAAGAAGTATAAATGTCCAACAAATATATGAAAAAACATTCAACATGTCTGGTTAATTAGATAAATGCAAGTTAAAAAAATACAAATATTCCATTTTACACCTGAAAGAAAGGCAATCGTCAAGAAATCAAAAAATGCTAGCATGACTGTGATGCAAAAGAAACCCTCCTACATGGTTGGTGGAAATGTAATCTAGTATACCTGTTGTGGAGAGTAGTATGGAAATTTCTCAAACAACTGAAATTAGAAATCTCATATGACCCAGCTATCTCCCTTCTAGGTATCTTCCCTAAACCTAATGATATCATAATACAATGATATATGAATGCTAGTGTTTATGGCAGCACACTTCATAGTCACTATATCCTAGAAGCCGCCTGTATATCCTTCAATGAGTTGTATGTCTCATTTGAGTAAGGCAAAGTACTATACAAAGAAAGACCACCATAAAAGATGGATAAAAAGAAACAAATAGGGTAGATTTCTTAAAAAGTGGGACAGGGTGCAACAAAATTGTGGGCAATAGGAGAGGGTGAGAAGGGGAAATAAGTAGAATGATGATATGCCATGTACAGGAACTTTATAACCAAATGAATGAAAACAGTATATCTCATAAACATAAGATAAAATTAATAATATCAACAAGAATAAAAATGAGGAAGAGGAATTTATAGGTGGAGAAATGAAGGAGGGCAAGAAGGAGAAGGGGATTAAAAAATAAATCAAGCTGTATTATATATTATATATGTACCCGCTCCCCAATATGATTGTGAGCTGCATGTACTCCAAACATGAAGTAATAAAAAAAAGTAAAAGTATGTAGGGTAATTTTGGATACAATATTGGAAGAAATGGAAGGAGGCAAGAATCAGTAAGAAATGAAACTAGATAAGTGGTCATGGGCCAAGTCATAAGGAAATTTATAGGACATAAGAAATTTTAACACTATTCTATTGGTGGTGAGAAGTTGTCATAATGTTATGTACCAAGGCAGTGACAATGTCGTTTGTTATAAATACATTATTCTGGCTGTTGTGTAAATGATAGGGGGTCATGTGGCTCTACTAGAACACTGAGAACCACTAAGCCAAGGCCAGACCTAGTGCTAAATTAGTGCATGGCAGGGAAAGTAGAGAAAACAGAATGAATTTTTTTTTTTTTGGTACAAGGCCTCGAGCTCAGGACCTACACTTGCCAGACAGGCGCTTGTGCTGCTGAGCTATATTCCCTGCCCCAAAGGATGAATTTAAGGCATGCTCAAGGATAAAATCAACTAGATTTAGTGAATTTATTGAAATTAGGCAAAAATAAAGGAGAACAAGTAAGGATGATTTACAGGTTTTGTGAGTGAGAGGGGGACTAGGTGGATATTGGTGCAACTCTTTGAGACTGAGAATATAGAAGGAGGAACAGATTTAGGGGAGTGGGTAGATGTTAAGTTCTGTTTTGTAGCTGTTGAAGGGCCCAGGAAACACCTGTATGGAGAGTTTTTAAAAACTTTTGAATAGACAAGTATCAAGTTCCAGGCAAAGTTATACAGATATTAGCTGGGGAAGCACTTACATACCACTATTACTTAAAATCAAAAGGTAAAATGGTATTACCAAAACACACTTTATAGTGGAATAAGTAGCAAGAAGAAAAGTCTGGGAAAATCCAATGTTTAAGGGGAATGTAGGAGAAGAAGAGTTTAAAAGAACGTGAAAACGTAGTTTGAGAAAATAATGATACAAAAAATGAGATGAGAAAGATTTTCAAAAAGGGATTGAGGGTTAGAGGTATAGCTCAGTGATCGGCTGCATTCCTACCATGTGCAAAGGTCCTAGGTTTGATCGAAACCACAAAACAGGTAAGGATTGGTCCACGATGTTAAATTGTGCTAAGGGCGCCCAGGCAGCGAGTTCTCCGGGAGCGGCAGGGCTCCTGGGTCCGAGAGTGGGCCAGACTCATGCCACCGTGATTCCCAGCCGAAAAGCGCGCACAGAGCCAGGTAGGCCCCACCCAATCCCGGAGGCCAAGACGTGAGAACAAAGACCCCGCTGACATTGCAGACTGAGTTTCTAGGCGCAGGGAGGCCCAGGGGACGGGCGGGGCGAGCAGGCCCTCGGAGCTGGCCGAGCTGGGCTCCCCCAGCCCCCCGCACCTTGCGCCCAGGCAGCGAGTTCTCCGGGAGCGGCAGGGCTCCTGGGTCCGAGTGTGGGCTGGACTCATACCACCGCGATTCCCAGCTGAAAAGTGCACAAAGAGCCAGGTAGGCCCCATCCAATCCCGGAGGCCAGGACGCAAGAACAAAGACACCGCGGATATTGGAGACTGAGTCGCTGTGGCGGCAGAGAGGAGATCGGGACTGAACAGCCCAGGGTCTTCTCTGGCTGGGGGTGGGGCAAGCAGGTTCTTTGAGCCAGGCAAGCAGACTCTCTGAGCCCCACGCACCCTGCGCCAAGAGAGCAAGTACTCCAGGTGCTGCAGGGCCAGTGGATTCGAGT
>NW_004955543.1:1726407-1737572 GCF_000276665.1 Chinchilla lanigera | reverse complement strand
TAATTCCCTACCACTTTGTTTGTAACTCTGTATTGTCTGTATTGTGCTTGTGATATGTTGTAAAATGTTGTATGTCTGTTAATGTTTCCCTCTTTTTATCTTTAAAATAAAAAAATAAAAATAAAAAAATAAATTGTGCTAAGAGTTTCAGATGAAATTAGGACTGTAAAGCATGCATTCATCTGACAGTCAATTATCAAGAAAATTATCTGATGGAAATAGTGGAGGCATGAGCCAGAATGCAATAGTTTGAGGAGGAACCAAAAAGAGGAAGTAAGAATCTAAATGTAAGAAACTCATTCTACATGGGTGGCTATGGAAGGGAAGAGGATTTTCTAAATTCCAGAAAGGAAACTCTGTATTATCTCTACTGTTTTATTGAAGAATTGTTTTCTTATTCCCTATAAGAATTTGAGGAAATATTGCCCCAAAAATCATGTAGTAAATTGGTCAAATTAACAAATCCTCTAGAGACTGATTGAAGTCCTTACAAAAAGTTGAGCATCATTTGTTTTAAAAATGTATGGCAATTTGATAAGAACAGTAGGATGCCATGGCATTTGAACTAGGGAGTATAGCCATCCCCTGCAGTTCTATCATGCAGAAGAGTTGGTTCAGCAGATGTTATGATTTCTATTTAGATGCTCCCCAACCCTCATGCACTCATAGCTGGGGTGTACCAGAGGTGACTAAATAATGGGGACATGACACTCATCCATGAATTAATCCACACATGAGTTTATAGCTAAATGTGATGTTGAGAAGTAGAGCCTGGTTGGAGGAGGTGGGTTGTTGCTGGAGGGTAGCCTGGAACGATATATGTTCTTCCCTATTCCTCCTTTTACCCACCCTCCTTCACGGCAGCCATAATGTGAGCAGCTTTTCTTCTGTTATGCCCCTCTGTCATGTTACCCTGTGTTGGAGGCAGGTAAAGCTCTATAAACTGTGATCCAACAATAACTACTCCTCATTTAAATTGTGGGTGTTGGGTACTTTGTCCTAGCCCAAAGGAACATGAGTGAGTCATCAGACTTAGCTGCTAAGTGGTAATTCTTACCTTCCCAGACCCCTGAGGTGAAGGAACTATGTTATGTGCTTTTGGCAATTTATAAACATTGTCACTTTGCATTTCCTACAGCTCAATTCTGTGGAAGACCTATATTAAGTGACTAAAGCAGCCAGGAGAAATTTTTTAACTCCCACTGTGTAGGGTTGATGCAGGCAGGGTAGGTCATGAAGAGAATATTCTCCCTTTCCTGCACACGTCTATGTTATGAGAAAGCTGTTCTATTGTACTTGGCAGTCAAGAGGTAGCTTCCATATTGCCAAGATTTCCAGAGAAGAAAACCTATTCCTGGTAGAATCAGTGGCAAGTGAGATTTGCAAATCACATCCTCCCCAGCTTTGAGCTGCAGAAAAAGCATACTAAGCAGTGTCAGCAGCTGGAGTGACACTAGTGCCTCTCAAACATGCACACACACACACACACACACACACACACACACACACGCAGCACCTGTTCCAGAAAAGGGTGTTTTGGGGACTATCTAGTGAACAGTAACTTTGTTGTCACCATTTTAACCTTTAGTTTCTGATCCAAAACGCAGATTTCTTCACAGAGGCAGAGAGGAGCAAGGATAAAAGACTGGTATCAGTCTGCATCTACCAAGAAATTAAATTACAATCGAATCAGACTAAGGAACAATTTATGCTTCAGAACACTGTTTTAAACAATACCAGAATCAGCTAGAAATTAATAGAGGCTAACAGTTGTACATAATGCTAACAGAGAATCAGGCCATCCAGCTTAGGAAGAACGTCAAAGAAAGAGACAAAGACAAGTAGGCTGAAATCCCAGTCATACCTGCTAGCAACGAAAACTGTGTGCATGACTAAGGCTGTTCTTATGAGGAATGACAGAAAGAATCTCCATTGAGGAGAAATAGACGTAACTAAAATAGGCAAGTTATGCACAAAACATACAATAAATCAAGCAACCGGCAAAAACCTGGAAAAGGAAAGGGGAATCAATAAAGTTATTTCAATAAATATAATGTCTAGTTCAACACATTTAGTAGATGAACAATTCAAAGCTGTTAAAAACATTTGAAAGGATTTTCCATTTTATTAGAGTACAGATTCTGAAAGTAGGTACCAATGATCTGATTTCTGCAGGATCCATTTTGATTTCAACCTTTTCATTTTTAATTGAACCCCAAGTACTCTGAAGGCAAAACAAGGGGCCAGAAAGGGGAAAGAAAACAAAGGCCAGGTAGCAGAAATCTATGAAAAATTCATAGAAGGAATTGAAAAAATAGATGAATTCGAAGAGGAAATGAACCAAAATTTCACAGCAATTTCATGCAATATGCCTATGGTGAATTTTTGGGAAATAGGTAAAAAAACTGGATGAGCTAACCAAAAGGGTTTAAAATTTGAATGACAAATTCAACAAGGATATGGAATCCTCAAAAAGATGCCAGACAGAAACACCTAAAATAAGAATCTGTATAGAATTCATAAATTGAAGAAATGACCAATGTGAAGACAGAGTGTCTGATGTTAAAAACAATTATGATGATGAGCTCAAAGAAGCTAAAAACAAAATAGGAGAATAAGAGAAGATTACAGCTACTAGATGACAATGAGAAGACCATCCTAAGGCCAACTGGAGTTAGAGAAAAAATAGGAGATTGCACAGATGAGCTTACTAATATATTTACAGAAATCATAGAAGAAAATTTCCCAAATGTCAGAGTTTAAAATACAACTGACCTTCATAGAACACCAAACAAATATGATGCAAAAAGGTCACCAAGACATATCTTTATTAAATTACTAGATACTCAGCAGAAAAAACCAACAACAGAATTTTAAAAGCAGACAGAGAGAAACAAAAAATCACATGTAAAGGTAAACCAGTTAGAATCTTAGCAGACTTCTCAACACAACCCTAAAAGTGAAACATCTTGAAGTTAAATATTTCAAGCCCTAAGAACAAATATCTTCCAATGAAGACTAACTTATTCAGCAAAGCTACCCTTTAAAATAGATAGAGAAACAATATATTTCCATGAGAAAGACCAGCTCAGAGGAGATGTGCATGCAAAACCAGCTCTTGAGAAAATATTTCAGAATATTGAAAGAAATTTTTAAAACATTAGATAGCTAAAAATACAGGGGAAATTACTGGGGTTAATAGATAAACAGCAACCACAAATGACAGAAAAAGAAAAACAAAGGATTTACAAACAAATAAGTAGGCAATAATAGTAAACAGCCAATATATCTCAGCAATACCTCTCAATGTTAACTGTCTTCATTCTCCAATTAAAAGATTCTTAGAATGGTTCAAAAAGCAGAATCTAACAGCCTGTTGCATTCAAGAAACTCATTTAATCCAAAAAAAATATTCATAGATTAAAAATTAAAGGATGGTATATTAGTCAGTGCTTACTAAAGGAGCAGATTTAATGCAATATAAGTAAGAATTTATAAGATTGGCTTACAATGGCTTACCACATAGTCAGATGTGGAAGAGTGCCAAAGGTCTATCTGTATGCTGGTGATTCAAAAGATCCAGTTGAAGGCCTGGAGTTCACTACAGTGTCTCATGCAAGTCCACATCAGGAGGCTGAAGGGTCTGTGCTAGAAGGCTGTGGATCAGCACTGCAGGTTGAAGAGTCTGCGCTGGAACCCAGGAGATGATGTCCAAGGTGAAGGTAAAGACTGGAGCTCCTCCAAAGAAACAGAAGCAATCCTTTCTTCTTCATTTACCTTATAACATTCTGGCAAAAAACTTCCTTAGCAAGGGTCTTCCACACTCAGAACCATGCTGAGCCAATTTAGTTGTGTGTTTCTTACTCAAGTTGACACAATCAACCATCATAGATGGAAAACATTTAATGCACCAAAACCCTAAAAACAAGCAGGGGTATCAAGTCTAATATCAGACATGGTAAATGTGAAGTTGAAACTCATTAGAAGAGATTTGTCTTCTCATAAAGGTAACTGCACATTAATTAAGAGAACAGTCCAACTAGAAGAGATAAAATTGAAAAATATATATGCACCAAATACCGGAGTACCTGTCTTCATAAAATATAAACTGATGAAATTAAAAGATCAAACAAACACTAATATAATCATAGTAGGGGTTTTAACACAGTACTTTTGTAAAGAGATAGAATAACTAGAAAACAAAAAAAGAAAACCATAAAGAAATGTCAGAGCTGAACCACACCTTTCAACATATGGACTTATAGGCATATACAGAGTATTCCACTCTTCTGCAACAGAATATACATTCTTTTCAGCAGCACTTGGTACTTTTTCAAAAGTAGATCACATATTATTCCACAAAACACGTTTAAGTAAATATTAAGGAATTTAGGTTTCCCCTGCATATTATCTGATCACTGTGCAATAAAAATAGAACTCAAAAGCAGAATAAATTTTGGAAAAGGCAAAAGCTCCTGGAAAATTAACAGCATATTCCTAAACAACCAAAAGGTCACAGCATAAATCAATGAAGAAATGAAAAAAATTCTGAAAGTTAATGACAGTTACTGTATAACTCAAAGAAACCTCTGGGACACTATGAAGGCAGTTCTAAGAAAAAGTTCATCACTTGGGGCTGGGGATTTAGCTCAGCGGCAAAAGCGCCTGCCTGGCAAGCGCAAGGTCGTGAGTTCGGTTCCCGGTACCGGAGAAAAACCACATAAAAAAAAAAAAAAGAAAAAGAAAAAGAAAAAGTTCATCACAATATCACAACCAAAGCTCACACTAGGAAAACAGAGCAAGTCCAACTAAAAACCTTCCAAGAAATGGTAAGATACTTGAGCAAAAACAACAAAATATCCCAAAACCAAAATTAAGGAGGGGGAATTATAAAGATGAAAGTAAAAATCAATGAATTTGGGACAAAAGAACAGTAAAAAATCAACAGTTGGAAGACATGGTTCTTTGAAAGAATAAATAAAACACGTAAGCCCTTAGCCAGACTCACAAAAAGAGAGAAAAGACTCACATCAATGCAATTAGAATTGAAAAGGGTGAAATAATAGCAGACACTGAGTGAAATAAACCAGACACACAACTAAAATACTGTAGGACTCATTTGAATGAGGTAAAGTACAAATACAATAGCAAAGGATGGACAGAAGGGGATAAAGAGAAGCATCTCTTGCTATAGGGAAGTAATCCAAGGAAATAAGGGCAAAGGTTGAGGGGGAGGGAAAGGTGAAATAATTAGAACAGATATACTTGTACAGAAACCTAATAACCTCATTGTCTTGGTTACTTTTCTCTCATTGCTGGGACAAAATACCTGATGCCCAAAATTAAGGAAGGAAAGGTTTATTTCACTTACAGTTTGTGGAGGTTTCAGTCCATACTTGGCAGATTACAAGGCAGAGTGGCACATGGCAGAGAGCTACAGCTCATGGCGGCAGAACACAGCAAAGCAACAAACACACACAAGGGAGGAAAAGGCCAGAAGCACCCTCTTTCTCTCCCTTACATATGCAAACTATCCACCCCAGGGCACGTGTAGCTCTCATACCCATAATCAATCAAACTCTAAAAGTCTGCCCCATGACCACATGAAGCTTTGGGGGGACACACAGACATAAACCATAACACTCATTAATGGAAACATTATATGCCATAACATGAGCTATGATTAATAACATCAACAAGAATGATAAAAGGGTTAGAGGAATTGGAGAAGGAGAGAGGAAGGGGAGGAAAGGAAAGGGGGTTTTAAAAAAGAGAAACAAGCTGTGATATACCCATGTAATCACTCCTCAAGATGACTGTAAGCTGCATGAACTGCAAACATGTACCAATAATATAGAAAAAATTAAAAAAGAAAAAATGTTTCATTTATGTACAGTGGAGTACTTCTGCCATAAAGAAATGTAAACTTGAGATGATTTTGGATAAATGGATGCACCTTGAGAACATGTTCTTAAGTGAAAATAATCAAACACACAAGTTTAAATATTGTATTGTTTCTCTTATGTGAGAAACATAAAGCATAAATAATGAGCAAAATGAAGATTAGATTTTAGGAATTCGAAAGAACTTGTTCAAATGGGAAAAACAAAGGGGAAGGGGAGGAGGAAGGAAAGGAAAGGAAATGTGATTTTAAAAAGTGAATGAAAGGAAGAAAATATTAACAAACCTTTGGGTAAATGGGGAGAGAAAGACGAGTTGAAGGGAGCAGAGGATAATGGGAATAAAAGAAGTATGATATATTGTGTACAGGTACAAATTCCCTAAGATGAATATGATTATTATTTGTGCAAATATATACTAACAAAAAATAAATTTTTAAAAAACAACCAAATAAAATTTCTAGAGTTGAGAAGTACAACAAGCAAAATGAAAAATTCAATACAAAATTTCAGCAATAGATTTGAATAGACAAAAGAATCAGTGAACTTGAAGAAGAAAAAATAATAAAGATTATGCAATCTGAACAGAGAATAAAAACATTAAAGAACAATGAACAGACTTTTAGACAAACATAAGACATAAGTAAGTACATCAGCTTATGCATGCTAGGGTTACCAGAAGGAGAGGAGAAAGGAATTAGCAGGAAACTATTTAAAGATATAATAGCCAAAATTTTCTTACATTTGTTGGAAATGTTAACTTACACATGCAAGCACCTCAAAGATCTTCAAGAAAGGTAAATACAAAGTGAGGCACACATAGACACAATGTAGTTAAAATGTTCAAGCTAAAGACAAAGAGAAAATTTTTAGTGAGACAAATACTCATAAGAGAAATAATAATATTAGTAGACTGTGCCTCAAAAACAAGGATGACAAAGTCAGTCATCTTCAAAATGCTTAAAGACCAACCAAACAAATATCCTGTCAAAAAAGTTCTTGTACTCAATAAAACCATCTTGCAAAAATAAAGAAGTTAATACATTTTCAGATCAACAAAATTTGGGAGAGTTTTTGTTAAGGAATATGGTTTACAAGAAATACTGGAAAAAGTTTTCCAGCCTAAAAGCAAATGACACCAGATAGTAATTCAAATCCTTTAAAAAACCAAGCATTGATACAAGTAATTATGCATAAAGTTAAAATACAATCACATAAAATTATTTTGGACCTATATGGTAAATAATGAAATCTATTTGATACTAAAAAGAGAATGGATTTAGGTATGAAAAAAGCTGTTATGAAGTAAGAAAAGACCATCAAACAGTTACTTGAATATGCAAAAATTGAAAATAGTTAATTGAGAAGATTATTATAATAAGCTATATAAATATGTACTTGCATTCTTGTTTTAACATATAGAGTTGCAACACAAACCAGTGGTAGATATAGCTGTATAGTAGTAAAGTTTTTATATTATACCCAAATTAAGCTGGTTTAAATCTGAAGTAGATCTTGATAATCTAAAGATAATATGATAAACCCTAGAAAAACCATTAAAAATATAGCTTAAGATATAGTGGAAAAATAGTTGAATGAATTAAACTGTTAATTAGGAACATTCACTTACTGCAAACAAGACATTAAATGAGGAACCAAGGAATACAAAAGACCAGAGATACACAGAAGATAAAAAGCAAAATGACATTTTAAAAAGAGAGAAAGACAGAGACAGAATAGAAGGAAAAAAATGGAAACAATTCTTTTGTAAATAAGGAGGGGAAGAGGGACTGAAGGGAGGGGAAGAGAATGGGGAAAAAAGGCAAAGCAAGACGTATTATATGCAGGTAAAAGTTCCCTATGATGAACGTTTTCATTATGTACATCTAAAATGTACCAATAAATTAAAAACACAGAAAAGCAAAATGACAAATGTAAATGCAATCTATTATAATAATACTTAATATTAATTAATGAATTAAAAATTCAATCACAAAAGAGATAGCTTTTGAATAATAAACACAGGCCCACTAAAAGATGAAAGATGACACATGTTCATAAGTTTATACAATACTTCCCTTCTCTGTACCTAACCACATCACTATTATAATAACAGTGAATTATGGCCCAAAAATCTGCAGACTCTTTAGAAAGGTAAACCCAAAGACATCACGGAATACAAAATCAAGGACTTAGAGAAAATTTAACTTTTCTTCTTATAATACTCAGGATGGAACTCAGGGCCTTATACATAGTAGGCAAGTACTCTGCCTGTGATTTACTTCCCTAGTCTTAATAACACCTACATCTACAGAAAACATTAGCTATAGAATAGTTCCTAAGCAGATAAACAAGAAAGCAACCTTTTCATTTAAGGCATATTATTTCTGGTTCCTATTCTTGCTAAATTGTCTCTGGCTTTCAATTTAAAAAAAGAAAATCACAAAGAGTGTTTAAAAGCATGCACACAAAAACATGATCTAAGCTAGGCTTGGTGGTGGAAACCTGAAATCCTAGCAATGTGGGAGGCTGAGCTAGAAGGATAGCTATTTTGAACTTAGCATGAACAATTTATGACTTAGCGAGACCCTGTCTCTAAAGTAAAAAATTAAAATGTGGACTGGCAGTGTAGCTCGATGTAAAGCCCCCTCAGTTCAATCCCCAATAGCACGTATACATACACACACACACACACACACACACACACACACCAAACTAGACTTGGATATGGCTAAGATTTTAGAATTATCAGATTTAGAATTTAAGATAACTGCAAATAACTTGCCAATGGCTTTAATGGAAAACCTGGACAACATGAAAGAACAGGTAGATGATGTAAGCAGAAAGATGGAAACTCTCAGAAAGAATCCAAAGTAAAGTCTACAAGTAAAAACAAAACAAAACACTAAGGGGGCAATGAACAGATGAGATCGGGTGCGTTGTTATGAACTCTAGGTCTTGAGCTGGACTCATGCAGGACATTTCCGTGGGATCCAGGCCTTCAGCTGGATCCCTTAGTCTTAG
Organism: Chinchilla lanigera; assembly: GCF_000276665.1. NCBI lineage: Eukaryota > Metazoa > Chordata > Mammalia > Rodentia > Chinchillidae > Chinchilla > Chinchilla lanigera. Next base: position 1,728,648 of record NW_004955543.1, on the reverse strand, counting down.
TGTGTGGACATATTTCCTGCACTCCTGTATATCATTCTTTGGGTGACTATTATAAATAATCTTATATAAAAAAGAGGGCTGTGAATAATTTTGATGAGCTCATCAGTTAACTGGACATAGTCAAGGAAAGAATCGGTGAGCTTGAATGAATGTCCATAGAAAATTCTCAAACTGCAGTGCAAAGAGAAAACAGAATAAAAAGGCAAAACAGGATAATCAGAAAATATGTAACATATATGTCATGAGAATGCCAGAAGGAAAAGAAAATGGTACAATATAAATATTTAAAATGTAATGATCATGTACTGCAAACATGTACTAATAAGATTAAAATTAAAAATATCGCTGAGAATTTGCCAAAATTAATTGGACACCAATGCACAGATTCCAGAAGCTCAGAGAATACCTAGCTGACTAGGAAAAAACTGGTGCTTGGACAGTTCATATTCAATTTTCAGAAATTCAGAGATGAAGAAAAAGTTAAAAAAGAATCCAGAGGAATATTAAATACTTTATTTTTAAAAATTTAGGGATAAGAATTATATCATTGTTCCCTTCAGAAATTATATAAATAAAAAAGTGTTGAGTGAAAATAGCTTTGCAAAATGAAAAATACAAATTTGCTTGACACTCCTTGTTAAACTACTGTCTTTTCAACATTATTGCATGTGATGTAGGTACAGTATATCAGATTATGTGTTTTACAGAATATTCCTTATTTAAAATGTTTTAATTTAGGAAAGAAAGATTGACTTCAAAATATTTAATTTTTGAAACTATACCACCAACCTACAATTCTTCATCCTTCAAAAGTGAGGGAGAAATAAAGACTTTCATAAGTTTGTCATGAGTAGACTTGCCTTGCAGGAAATGTTAAAAGAATTTCTTCAGAAATAAGGAAAATAACATAGGCTAGAAACTCAAATTTACATAAAGCATGAATGTGAGAGAAATAATAATGAAGGGAAAATAAAATTTCCATTTCTTGTTTTTCTTCTCCTCTTTCATCTAAGGGATAATAGTTCAAAATAAAACTGACAATATATTTAGTTATTGTAGCTTATATGTATATATATATATACATATATATAATATATATGTATATATTTGAAATAAATTGCAGTAATGTTATGAGGAACAGAGGAGGAATTTGAAATATTATTAATATGCCAATAAAACATCTATAGTATCTGTTAAGTATACTATTACTTAAAAGTGGACTCACACTAATTGTAAATTATGATAAATTACCATACATTTGAAATGTATACTTTAAACTCTAAGGAAATAACTAGAAATATCATAAAAAGAAGTATAATTCATATGCTAAGAAATAAAATGGAGAAAAAAATGAAATCATACAATCTGCTCAGTTAGAATCAGAAAAATTTTAAAAAGATGATTAAAAACAAACAAAAATGAGTGAAACAAGTATAAAATAATGACCAACAAGCTAGATAACAATCTAGTGATATCAATAATCATTGTATCAATAAATAATGTGTGGTATAACTGCATAATTAAAAGACAGGAACTGTCAAAGAAGGTTAAAAAACTATACTCAACTGTCTCTTGTCTAAAAAGAAAATTTTGAAGTATAAAGAAATAAAAATAAAAAGATGGAAAAGCATATGCCATACTAAGTATAATCAAAGGAGAGCTAAATTAGTTATATTAATTCAGAAAAATCAGAATAAAGAAATTCATCAGTGATAAAGAAGGATATTATATAATTCTACAGGTGTAAAGTCTAAAAGGATATAACAAGTCACATTTTTCCAACTAAGTACATAGAAAAACTCTGACCATTATATGTAAAATAAATTTTAAAATACCTAAAAGGTGGAAATAAAGATTGTAAAAGATTTAGGGATTTACAAACACCATGACGCTGAACTTCCACCTTCACCCAGAAGTGACAAGGAGTCCCTTTCCACCAGGTATCAACAGAAGCCAAGAAACCTGGACATGTGCATCTACCTGGAAGTAATAGGTGGCATCACCTTTCACCTGCAGAGTGATGTTTGAGGAGGTTTTGCAAAACATAATATTTTAAAATAAGAGTCAGGCTTTCATGAAATAATAACTCAATGTCCATATTTACACTGAAAGTCATTGACATAAAAAAATCCCAGAACTCATGGGGCTGGGGATTTAACTCAGTGGCACAGCACCTGCCTGGGAAGTGCGAGGTCATGAGTTCGATTCCTGGTACTGGAAAAAAAAACAAAACAAACAAAA
>NW_004955543.1:1650123-1718757 GCF_000276665.1 Chinchilla lanigera | reverse complement strand
TTACCCTTAAAATAAAAAAAAAAACAAAAAAAAAAAAAAAAAACAAAAGACAAACAAAACTCAATTGATGGATGCTAAAAACAAGATTACACAGATATTAAAATTTTTCACAGAGATTTTAAAGCAATCATCATAAACATTATTTAATGACCAATCATGAATACACTTGGAAAAAATTTAACAAAGAAAGTCTCAGCAATGAAAAAGAAAACATCAGCAAGTAAATACAATAAAGAAAAAATTGTTCTGCTATAAACATAGGTATGAATGTATTCCTGTAATGTGATATTTTCCGGGAAATACCCAGAAGTACAGCTGGAGCAAATGGAATTTCTGTTTTCAGATTTTAGAAAAATCTCCATACTGATTTCTATAGTAGATGTACTATAGAACATCCCATCAGTAATGTAGAAATGTTCCTTTTTCCTCACAACTTTATCGGATTTTGGTTTCTTGATGATAGCCATTCTTTTCTTGTGTAATATGGAATCTCAGTGTTGTTTTTATGCATTTCTCTAATCACCAAAGATGCTGAACTTTCTCATGTACTTATTGGCCATTGTTTTTTCTTCTTCTGAGAAGTGTTAATTCATTAAATTTCTCATTTGGGGGTTGGGTCTTTTATGTTAGATGTTAATCCTCTCTCTGATGAGTAGGTGCCAATTTTCTCCCATTCTGTAGGTTGTTTACCTCCATTTGTTGATACCTTCTCTGTGTAAAAGCTATTAATTTGATGTAATTCCATCTCTTGATTGTTGGTATTATTTCTTATACAACTGATGTTCTGTTTAGAAAGTCATTGGGTATGCCTATGTCTTCAAGAGCTTGTATCTTCAAAAAATATACCATTTCTTTTTTATATCTTCAATAGGTTTTGATTTGACTTTAGTACAGGGTGAGAGATATAGATTCATTGTTCTGCATGTGGATAACCACTTTTCCATGCGCTATCTGGTAAAGAGGCTACCTTTCTCTGCAGCACATACTTTTCACACCTCTGTCAAAATTCAGATGGCTGAAAGTGCCTGGAATTGTTTCTGCAGCCTCAATTCTATTCCATTGATCAACTTGTTTATTTTTATGCCAGTAATTTGTTGCTTTTACCACTGTAGATTTATGGTATAATTTGAAATTCAAGATTATAGTGCCCCCTGTTTGCTTTTGTTGCTCAGGATAGCTTTTAACTATCCTGGGACCTTTGTGATTCCATATAAATTTTAGAATTATGTTTTTCTAGTTCTTTTCAAAGTGTTGCTGGTATTTCATGGGAAGCACATTCACTCTACATCATATTTTTGCTAATATGGTCATTTAGATGATGTTGGTCATGCCCATCCAGGAACAGGAGGTGTACTTCCATTTTCTAACGTCCTCATCAATCTTTTTTTCCAGAGTATTATATTTTTTACTATAGAAGTCTTCTAGTTCCTTGGTCAGGTTAATTTGTAGGTATTTAAGTGTTTCTGAAACTAGGATTATGAATGGGATTGTTTTTCTGATTTTTTTTTCTCAGTGAATTCATTGTGCACAGAAATGCTATAGTTTTTTTATATTTTTATTGCTTATGTATTTTTATTAGTACATGTTTGTGGTGTATGATGATTATATTTATCATGGGGAGTTTGTAGATGTATTAAGTACATCTATTTCTATTTTGTCTCCTTCCCCTCCCATTCTTTCCTGCTCCCTCCAAGTCTTGATCCTCTTCCCATTTGAAAAAAAAGTTTATTTTCATTTTCTTTGTTGATTTTGCATCCTTCTGCTTTACTGGATTGGTTTATTAGTTCCATGAGTCTTCTAGTGGAATTTTTCAGGTATTCTAAGTAAAGGATGATGTCGTCCGTGAGTAAGAATAGTTTGACTTCTTCCTTTACTATTCCTACCCCTTTTATTTCATTCTCTTGCCCAATTTCTCTCGTTAAAATTTTGAGTACTACATTGAACAAAAGTGGTAAGATTGACCATCTTTATCTTTTTCCTGATTTTGGAGGGAATACTTTCAATTTTTCCCCATTTAGTATGATATTGGCAATAGGTTTCTCATGAATATTTTTTTAATCAGTTTGAGGTAAAGTCCTTCTGTACCTATTTTTGTCAGTATTTTTAGGTTTCTTTTTTTGTTTTGTTTTGTTTTTGTTTTTGTTTTTGTTTTTTCCTCCGGTACCGGGAACTGAACTCACGACCTTGCACTTGCCAGGCAGGTGCTTTTGCCACTGAGCTAAATCCCCAGCCCCTTTTGTCAGTATTTTTATCATGAAGGGATGTTGGATTTTCTCAAAGGCCTTTTCTTCATCTATTATGATAATAATGTGATATTTTTTGTCCTTGCTTCTCTTTACAAAGTATTATATTTTTGAATTTACATATGTTGAACCATCCTTGCATCCCAAAGATGAAAGAAACTTGATTATAATATATAATTTTTAAAAATTATTCCTTGCATTCTGTTTACAACTATATGCCCATCAAGAGAAATAAACCGCTCAACTGGAAAGAGCAACTGGGATGGGAAAAACGAGAAAATAAGGAAAATTTAATAGCTAGATAATTGTACTCCAAATTTCTATTAGTTCATTGAAAGGAACAGTTTGTTCTTATGTTGTTTGAGCAATTTTGCATGCCTATATCTTGTAATCTGAGCAACTACTTTGAAGATAACTGTATGCAATATAATAACCATTGTTAATTTTCTTTTTTTTTAACTTTTTAAAAAATTTATTTTTTTAATTTTAAAGAGAAAAGCACAAAAACAAAGACAGAAACAAAGCACAAAAACTAGAAAAGTGATACAGAATTATTATTATTATTACCATTGTTAATTTTCTAACATCTTGTTTTGAAATTATGTATCATTTTTCTTGTTTCATCTCTTTAAAAAAAGAGATAAATACAGTGGTACTTTGGTTCATGAACTTTCCATGATTTGCGTCACAACTCAAGTTGAACAGCAACTGCGTGAAATTCAATGGTTAGGTTCAATGTTGACCTTATAGGCAAATTTGCTGCAGTTCTCAACCAGTTCAGTTTGTGACCAGAATCATGGAGAGAATTGAATTTGTGAACCAAGGCAGAACCAATATATATATTGTCACTATAAAAAATGATGAATGTGGTCATTTATTTGTAGGAAAATGGATGCCCTTTGAGATCATCATGTTAAGTGCAATAAATCAGACAGAGAAGGTTAAATATTATATGGTTTCTCTAATATAAGAAACCAAAAATATAAATAATTTAAAGAACATGAAGAAGAGATGATAGGAAACAAGAAGTCGACACTGTGGAAATGTAATAAGTTGAAAGGATGGGAGCAGAGGAGAAGTATGGAAGGGGAACTGGAAGGAAAAATGATTAAGTATGATATGTATATACACCAATTCCCTTAGATGAATGTAATTATTATATAATACAAATATATACCAATAAAAAGATTATACTGGTTTCATAAGAAGGAGGTAATTATTTACTCATTTTCAATTATCTTGAAGATTTTATTTTAGTTTGAAATTGTTTTCTTCTTAAATGTTTAGAAAGATAAAATGACACTTCCTAGTGAAGCCTTGATACTAATGATAAAGCTATCTACTATAAGAAATTTACAAGCATTCAAGCAGAAAACAAAATAATATTTTAAAAATAGAAGAAAAGACAAGACTCAGAAGGAAAGTGCAGCTCTAGACATCCAGCTCACCCAGGAAAAATTCAGGGGATAATGAGGAAGAGGAAATCAGTAGCCACCCACCTGAATTTTCTGAAATGATAGCATGAGAATTAAAAAGCAGAAGCATGAGAGAATAGAGAAAACCAGAGAATAAATAATCTTTCAAAGAGATGACAACCATAATGAAAGATTTGCCAACAAATGTAGATTAGACCTAGATAAAAATGTAGAGAAGCATAGGATAATGATGGAAATTGTGAATGTTCAACACAGGAAAGAAATAGAATCCATGAAGCAGTTTCAAACAGATAACCAGGAAATTAAAAATTCCATTGAAAGTTTGAAAACTTGAATGAACAAAAGTGACAACAGAATGTCAGATCTAGAAGACAAGATTATGGTTAGTGATCATGAAAAGCAAGATCTCTTAAAAATATCAAGGGCCATGAAAAAAAAAAAGAACCAACAGCTGCAAGATGTTGCAAAAAAGAATAACATAAGAATAATCAGATTCAATTAAAATGCAGGAGACAGCACAAATGACATAAACAATGTTCACAGAAGGAATGGTAGAAAACTACCAAAGCATGGACAAAGAATTTGACATACAGTTAAGTGAGATGAATAAAACTCCAATTAGTCATGACCAAAATAAATCTACACCAAGGTATACAATAACCAAGATTCCAGAAATTAAGCACAAGTACAGAATATTAAATGTTGTTGGAGAAGAGAAACAAATCACCTATAAAAGAAAGCCCATCAGAATGACAGCGGACTTCTCAACATAAACCCTGAAGTCAAGGACAGCTTAGGGCGAAGTATTTCAAATCCTAAGGAAAAAAACTTCCGACCCACATTGATGTACCCTATAAACCTATCTTCTAAAATCAATGGAGAAATAAGGTACTTTCATGACAAAGAACAATTGAAGAGATTCATGACAATGAAACCAACTCTAGAAAGTGTTCTGAAAGATATTCTAGAAACAGATAACAAGACTACAATTCTAAGAACACCAATAGAAAGAAGCAACCAGTCTACGGCCATACTACCCTGAACATGTCCAAACTCATCTGATACTGGAAACTAAGTGGGGTCAGGCCTGGTTAGTACTTGGATGGGAGAAAGTAGCAAGCAGGGAGGAGGAGCAAATAAACACAAGGGAAAGGCAGGGAACCAACAGTAGCGAAATAATATGGCAAACATAAGCCAATACATATCAGTTATAATCATCAATTTAAATGGTACTAATTCACTAATCAAAAGAAATGGACTACCAGAATGGATTAATAAATAAGATTCAACAATATGCTATATAAAAGAACACATTTAACTAAAAAAGAAATTCATGCATTCAAAGACAAAGGATGGAAAACAATACTCTATGTGACAAGAATCTAAAAATGCAGCAGGTTTAGCTGTTCTATTTGATGACAGTGTAAACTTCAACCTAAGACTGATCAATAGAGATAAAGAATGTCACTATGTACTTCATAAGGGAAAACTGCAAGAAGAGAGAACAGTTATAAATATGCTCCAAATAGAGGAGTACCCAATTATATAAAATAAATATTATTGGACATAAAAAATCAAATAAGCACTAACACAAACATAGCAGGGGAACTCAATATCCCACTATCACAAATAGAGAGAACAACCAGACAAAAAATTGATCAAGAAGTACTGGAACTGAACAAAACTTGTGAACAGATGGACTTAGTATATGCTTACATAGTGTTCCAGCCCACAACATCAGAATACAGTCTTTTCACCTGCACATGGGATGTTCTCCAAAATAACCACATACTAGCCCATGTTTAAGTAAAGGCAAATGAATTGAAATTATTCCATGTATATTATCAAACCATGCTGCAATGAAGTTGGAAAACAATGACAAAAAAACGTGGAAACTACATAAAAACATAGAAAGTAAACAAAACCCTTCTGAACAACAAATGGGTCACCAGTGAAATTAAAGAAGAAATTAAGGAGCACCTACAATTAAATTATATTGCCAATAAAACATACCAGAAATTATGGGATGCAATGAAAATAGTCCTACAAGGGAAATTCTTAGCACTGAATTCTAATATCAGGAAAACAGAATGAGCTTAAATAAACAACTTAATGTTCAACCTCAAATTTCTAGAAGAAGAAGAAGAAGTTGAGCCTAAAGCTTGGATTAGGGAGGAAATTACAAATACTAGAGCACATATTAATGCAATTGATACTAAGAAAACAATACAAAGAATCAATGAATCTAGGAGTTGGTACTTTGAAAGATTAATAAAATCAATAATCCCTTAGCCAACCTTATATAAAAAGAAAGAAAACACTTAAATTCATGCAATTAGGAATGAAAAGAGTGAAATTGCAATGGACCTTCCATAAATCCAGAAGATCATCAATACCTACTTTGAGAACTTTTACTCTAATAAGATAGAAAACACAGAAGAAATGAACAGATTCCTAGATACATATGAATTACCAAAGTTGAATCAAGAAGATAAAAATTCTAAATAATCCAATATCAGTCAATGAAATTGAAAATGTAATTACACACTTACCAATGAAGAAAAGACCAGGTCCTGCTTCACTGCTGAATTCTACAAGAAATTTAGAGGACATTGGGATGTGGGAGCCCACAGTGGAGCCTGTGGGCCCACGAGCCTGTGGGAGTTATGAGAGGGAGCTGCAAGTACTGACTCCACACTGCTCCCAGGACTGTGACAATGCCTACACAGAAGAGTGATAGTAGCTGGCTATGTGTCTCAGTGCTGAACTAGTTTCTCAGGTACCTTGGCTTTGGAAATTGCTATGGGAGATTAGATGACTGTTACAGATCCATGACTGTATGCAGAAAGCAAAAATGTCTCTCATACCTCAGAAAGAAAGATGTCTCCATCAAGTTTATACTCACAGCAAGTGCTATGTTCTTCAATACCTTTATCAAAAAATTTACACAGTTTTTTTTCAGTGTCTTCTGCAAAGAAGAGAATATTAAGCAGAGTATTTAATATTATCAGGAACTGACTATTTTCAGGTTTGCTTCACTGTATGAAGAACCCAAACATAAAGAAGCAATAAGAGAATTAAATCTAATTTCTGTTTTAAATAGTATGAATGAGATACTTCTACTTCAGTGAAAGAACATTCTAGCTCACGAAAATGTGGAAACACAGAATCTGAAACTGGGAAGTGATATGGACCATCTGCATAGCTACTATGGAAAACTTAAGAAACAACTGGAAACCTCCAGGAGGGAAATTATTGGGCTTCAGGAGAGAGACAGAGAATTACAATGCAAGAACAGGAATTTCCATGAGCTACTGACAAATGAGAAGTATGAGGTACAGAAATTACAGAATATCATTACAAGTTGAGCTACTGAGTATAATCATGCTATGAAAAGAAAAGAGCATGAATATAATAAACTAAAGGACCATCTACATCAACTTGTTATGAACAAAATAGATTTTTAAAAATAGCCATGGATGTTTTAAACTACATGGGCAGAGCTGATGTAAAAAGGGTCTCCTGGAGGACTGTCAAAACAGAAGATAGGAATGAAGATGAAATATATAAAATTCACTTGAGTGATTATGAATACCATCAGAAACAAATCCTAATGGAAAATGCTGAATTTAAGAAGGTTCTTCAGCAAATGAAAAAGGAAATGATTTCTCCCCAAAAGAAGAAACCCAGAGAAAGAGCAGATGAGAGAGTAACAGGAACTGTTATCTCTGATGAAGAAGATGCTTGAGAACTAAGTAGAGAGTGTGTGTGGGACCTTGCCTATAAAACTATGAGAGAGCATAGTGGAGAATTTTGAAGGCATGTAGAAAAACATGGCAACCAATTTTCAACGGTGCACTGAGAAGTTTCTATTGATGAAGATGTAATATCATGAGAAGACCATGAACAAGAAACTGAGAAACTGAGAAATGCAAAGAAATGAATAAAATGTAGCAGCAACTTTTATGGTAGCAACTCATTACTGCATGTGTTGTTGATACCACTTCACTATTATGAGACTGTTAGTCATTGGAAGAAAAGGAGCACCTTAAAGAATAATAGTCCTTTTTTAAGGAACAAAACCAGAATTTTGATAGAGAAAGATGAAACCTTTAGAAGTAGCTATTCACCTAGGATTGGAGAGAAAGGCATTTGAAGAAGAGCGAGCCTGTTGGTTAAAGCAACAGTTTGAAACTTCCCAGTGCATTCTCAGGAAGTTCTGATCAAGACAATCTTATAATGCACTCAAAGCCATGGCAAAACAAGCCTTCCAATGTATCTAATGGGTCTCTAGTTTCCACATGCAAAATGGAATCTCTGCTGTTTCACCTACTTCAGACTTTTGCCAGACAAGTTCCTCTGTATCTAAATAAACATAGTTCAATCAATGTGCTGAATATAACTCCTGAAGAAGTGAAACTAAATCAGGTTGGAAGAGAATGTATCAATCAGCTGTGGAGTGTGGCATCCAAGCCTGGATCTCAGAAAGGTTGCACCTGTGGATACTCTTTTTGACCTACACAAATATGTTTTTTCAATAACATATTCATCAAATTTGTTTCATGTAAGTTAAAACATGTTATGTCATAAAGTGAGTCATCTCTGATAATTTAAGAACAGTCTGTGTTGATTGTTAGGACTTCCCTGTCTTCCCCCAAACAGATGAAATGCTAAATCTATTTAAAAGGTTCCAACAGTTTGGATACGTATTTTTAGTAACACAAGCATCTGGCCCTGTGAATAAAGGAATGTATAGATTTTTGGATGGAATACAAAGCACTAGAATTAGTTTTGTCTTTATAGATATTAAAAATAGCACTTTTAAGAAACTGATAGTAGTAAAGATTTAATTTTTGTCCCAAATATAGTTGACAAGGGATATTTAGCATTTACTTCAAAGTGTACTCTAGACTTTTAACAAAAGAAGTCCTATATTTATAATTTTTAATGTGATTTTGGAATTACCTCTTGCATATCTTTCAAGTAAAGTAAAATTATTTTAAAAAGAAAATCAGAGAAGATCTAATGCCACTATTAGATGAAGTAGAAAGTGAAGCAATACTCCCAAAGTCATTCCTGGAAGCAAGTATCATCCTGATACCAAAACCAGAGAAGGACCCAACCAAAAAAGAGACCTATAGGCCAAACTCTCTAATAAACATAGACACAAAAATCTTCAGTAAGATACCAGCAAAGAGAATGCAGAAAATCATCAAGAATATTAAATACCACAACCAAGTAGGACTCATCACAGGGATGCAGGGATGATTCAACATATCCCATCAATAAACATAATACACCATATCAACAGAGCCAGAGACAAAAATCACATGATCATCTCGATAGACACAGAAAAACATTTGACAATGTCCAGCACAAATTCATAATAAAAACCCTACAGAAAATCGGAACACATTGTCTTTATCTCAATCTGATAAAAGCCATCAATGACCAAGCAACAGCCAACATCATATTAAATAGACAAAAACTGAAAGCTTTCACTCTAAGATCAGGAACAAGAAAAAGCTGTCCTCTATCACCACTCCTATTCAATATCATTCTGAAAGCACTGACCAGAGCAATTAGACAAGAGAAAGAAATAAAAGGAATAAAGCTGGGAAAGGAAGAAGTTAAATTACCATTATGTGCAGATTACATGATAGTCTGCATGGGCGACCCGAAAAAAGACCAGAAGATGTCTATATTTAATAACCAAATTCAGCATCTTAGCTGCATACAAAGTCAACACTCAAAAATTAATAGCATTCCTGTGTACAAACAAACTCACTGAAAGAAATTAGGGAAAAAAGATCTTTCACAATAGCATCCAAAAATTGAAACACTTAAGAATGAATCTAACAAAGGAAGTAAAAAATCTCTACATTGAAATCTATAGTACTCTAAAGAAGGAGATAAAAGAGGACATCCAAACATGGAATGATATCCCTTCTTCTTGGGTAGGCACAACCAACATAGTGAAATTGCCATACTCCCAAAACGGCTATACAGAATGAATGCAATCCCAATCAAAGTATAATTTACATACGTCAGAGAACTAGAGAAAACAATCCTAAAATTCATTTGCAACCAGAGGAGACCTGGAATAGCAAAAGCAATTCTGAGCAACAAAGGTAAGGTGGGGGTCTTCACAATCTGCAACTTATACTACAGAGCAACTGTGATAAAAACAGGATGGTACTGGCAAAAAAAACAAACAAATGAAAAGAATGTAAACTAGATGTGAGGATCAATGAAATATATTAGAAGATGCAAAAAAATAAACTCCAAACACACTAAGCCACCTTCTTTGAGAAAGAGGTTAAATAAATTCACTGGAAGAAAGATAGCCTCTTCAATAAATGATACTGGGAAAACTGACTTTCCATATGCCAAAGACAAAAACTAGACCCATGTCCCTCATCAGGCAGTAAATTAAAATTGAAACGAATCAAAGATCTAACTATTAAAACAGAAACACTAAATCTGCTGGAAGTGCAAATAGGCAAAACTCTTAAAGACATAGGAGTAGGCAAAGACTTCATGAACAAAACTCTTGTGTGAGACATATTTTCAGACCACAGTGCAATGAAAGTGGAAATAATTAACAAAAGAAATTGCAACTGAGAGAGAAATTGGGGAAACAACACCTTTCACAATAGCTGCTCAAAAGTTGAAATACTTAGGAATCAATCTAACAAAAGAAGTAAAAAATCTATACAGTGAAAATTGCAGTGCTCTGAGAAAAGTGATTGAAGAGGATATCAGAAAATGGAAAGACATTCCTTTCTCATGGATAGGAAGAACCAGCATTGTGAAAATGGCAGTGCTCCCAAAATTGTTGTACAGATTCAATGCAATCCCTATTGAATTACCGTTAGTATACCTCATATATCTAGAGAAAATACTCCTAAAATTCATCTGGAGCCAGAAGAGACCCAGAATAGCAAAAGTGATCCTGGCCAACAAAGGCAAGGCAGGAGGCATCAGAATCCTTGACTTGAAATTATACCACAAAGTTGCTGTGATAAAATCAGCACGGTATTGGCGAGAAACAGACCTGAGGATCAATGGAACAGACTAAAAGATGCAGCCACAACCACAAACACACTCAACCACCTTATCTGTGACAAAGGTGCCAAACATGTACACTGAAGTAAAGATAGCCACTTAAATAAATAGTGCTGGTAAAACTGGCTTTCCACATGCCAGAGACTAAAACTAGACCCATGTCTATCACCATGCACTAAACTAAAGTGAAAGTGGATCAAAGATCTAAATATTAAAAAAGAAACACTAAATCTATTGGAAGAGAAAGTAGGTAGAAATCTTGAAGACATAGGGACAGGCAGAGAGTTCAAGAACAAGAACCAAATTACATGAGAAATACTTCAAGGTATCAACAGCTAGGATCTCATCTTATTGAAAAGTTTGTGCACACCAAAAGAAATCACCAACAGAGTAAAAAGAAAACCCACAAATTGGGCAAAAATTTTAGTCAACTTCCCCTCTGACAAAGGACTTCTATATAGAGCATATAAAGAATTTTAAAAAATCAGGCCCCCAAAATTCAAAGACGCAATCCAAAAATGGGCATCTGAGATGAATACACACTTCTCAGATGAAGAAATACAAATGGTAAATAAATATATGAAAAATGTTCAACATCCCTTGGCATTTGAGAGATGCAAATTAAAACAACATGGAGATTCCCTCTCATCCCAGAAAAAATGGCTATCATCAAAATCAATCCATAACAAATGCTAGAGGGGCTGTAGAGAAAAAGGAACGCTTCTCCACGGTTGGTAGGAGTGTAGGCTGGTACAACCACTGTGGAAATCAGTGTGGAGAGTCCTCAAAAAACTAGGATTAGAGGTCCCATTCAACCCAGCTATTCTCCTTCTTCATATTTTCCCAGAACTGAAAACATACCCCAGCGATATATGTGCACCCATGTTTATAGCAGCACAATTTGTCATAGCTAAATCTTGGAAATAAGCCTAATGCCCATCAGCTGAGGAATGGATAAAAAAGAGGTGGTATTTTTATACAATGGAGTATTACTCAGCTATAAAGAAAGATAAATTCGAGGCTTTTATAGGTAAATGGGTGCAACTAGAGTCTATACTCAAAAGTGAAATAAATCAGACCCCCATTTGCAAACACCATATTGTCTCATTATTGTAAAAGTCTGGAAGAGTAAATAAATTCTGAAAGGTACAATAGATGTCATGAATGGGGAAGAAACTACTCACAGGGAAAGAATAACTGGGATGAGGAAAAGAGAAAAGGAAGAAAGAAGGAAGGGAAAAATATATATGTATATATGCAGGAGATAGGATAACTGCACTACTAATTTCTAATATTTCATTGAAAGGAGCAGTTAATGGTTAGTTGTTTGATTAACCTTGCATACCTATATCTGGTAATCGGAGGAACTACTTTGAAGGTAACAATGTATAATACAATAACCACTGTTAATTTCCTATCATCTTGTTTTGAAATTCTGTATCACTTTCATTGTTTTTGTGTTGTTTTGTTTTTGTCCTTGTTTTTGTTATTTTGTTTGTGTTCTTTCCCCCTTCAAACAAAATTTCAATAAAAACTTCTATTGCATGGGAAATACTACTAAGAATCAACAGCTGGGGTCTCATCTTATTAGAAAGCTTTTGCACAGCAAAGTAAATCACCAGTAGAGTGAAAAGACAACACGTACAGTGACTTCCCAGACAACAGACTAATATCTAGAACATATAAAGAACTGAAAAAGTCAGACCTTCCAAATTTAAAGACATAATCCAAAAATGGGCATCTGTGGTAAACACACACTTCCCAGATGAAGAAGTAAAAATAGCGCATACATATATGAAAAAATGTTGCACATCACTGATCTTTAGAGACATGCAGATGAAAAGAAGTCTGAATTTCCATCTCACTCCAGATAGAATTGCTATTATCAAGAAGTCAACCAATAACAAATGCTACTGGGGCTGTGAGGAAAAAGAAACTCTTCTCCATTTGTTGGTATGAGTGTAGACTAGTGCAGCTACTCTAGAAATCAATGTGGAGATGCCTCAAAAAACTAGAACTAGAGGTCCCATTTGACCCAGCTATTCCCCTTCTGCGTATCTTCTCAAAAGAATTAAAAGTATACCATGGTGACATATGTACATCTATGTTTATAGCAGCACATTTTGTAATAACTAAATCTTGGAAATAACCCAGATGCCTATGAACCATTGAATGGATAGAAAAGATGTGGTTTTATTGTGCAATAGATTATTACTCAGCCATAAAGAAGGACACAGTTGAGATATTTATTGCTAAATGGATGGATTTTGTGACCATACTCTTAAGTGAAATAAATTGGACAAGTGTATAATATCACATTGACTCACTGAGTTGAAATACTGAAAGTTTAAATAAGAATCAACATTTATAATAAATATTGTTAAATATGAAGAAATTGTTCAAAAGGAAGGGAGCAAAGGCAGGGTGAGGGGGAAAGGAAGGAAGGGGAAAGCAAAATGATAAAGGAAGGATAAAATGAAAACAAAGCTTTATAAATAAGGAGGGGAAGAGGTGTTGAAGGGAGGGGAGGGTAATGGGAAAAATAGGAATCAAGTTATATCATGTCCAGGTACAAATTCCCTATGATGAATGTGATAATTATGTATATCTAAATTGTACCAATTAACTTCATTTTAAAAACTTAAGTTTAATAATAGTAAATAGGTTCAAGAATCCTCTAAAAGCATCTGAGATTTGAAAGATTTTCAAATAATGCTTCTAAAGAGATTGGACAAAGAAGATTTACTTTTGATATCAAAAAATCATAAATTAGGTAGAAAACATCTGGGATACTGTTATTAATATTAATATTATTAATAATAATTATTAGTACCATTGTTATATTATTTCTTTTCTAAAGTCTAGACTTGTATAAACAAAATGACTGAATCTAAAACCTCAAACTGACTGAAAGTTAAATATAGAAAAAGAAAGTGAAGCAGAGTGAAACATAATACAGGAAATATAGAAGTAGGGAACTGAACTAGACTTAGTATTTTCTGAACCAGTTATACAGAGAATCCTGCATGGGAAACACTTCAGGATATTTGGATAGGCAGTAATTTTTTTATATGACCCCCAAAATATAGGAGAAAAGGCAAAAATGGACAAATTGAATCACATCAAGCTTATAAGCTTCTGAACAACGAAGGAAACAAGCAATAGAATCAAGAAATAATCTATAGAATAGGAGAAAACATTTGCTAATTATGCATCTGGCAGAGGATTAATATCTGCAATGTATAATGAACTCAGAAAACTTAACAAAACCCAAATAATTCAATTGAACAATAAAAAGAGATCTTAATAGACACTTCTCAGAAGAGAAAAGTGAAATGTTGGTGAATATCTGAAAAAATATTCAATATCATTAGGCATCCATGAAGAAAAATTAAAACTCTAATGAGATGTCATCTGCCCTCCCCCCCCTCGGTTTAAGTAGTATATAAAAAAAGTAAAAATAACAAATGCTGGTGAGGATTTGGAGAAAAGCAACTGTTATACACTTTATTGAAAATGTAAATTAGTATAGCCAATATGAAGAACAGCATAGAGGTCCCTAAAAATGGATCCACCATAGTATCCCAGTACTGGATGTATAGTAAGAGAAAATGAAATCAGCCTATCAAAAAGATATCTATATGCCCATGTTTACTGAAGCACTATTCACATTAGCTAAGATGTGGAATCCACTTAGATGCTCATCAGCAAATCAATGAAGAAAATGTGGTGTGTACACACGTTGGGATGTTACTAATTCATAAAGAAGAATTAAACTCTCTCAGTGTCAGCAACACAGAGGGAAATGGGAAACATTATGTTTAATAAAACAAGCCAGGCACAGAAAGACAAGTGACGTACATTCTCTGTCTTATGTGGAAGTTAAAAAGCAAAAAGCAAAACAGTCAACCTCAATGTAAAATAGTGATTACTAGCCAGTGAGAAGAAGGTAGGAGGCAATAAAGAGAGGCTGGATTTGATGAATGCACATAGAATCCATGTGCTGAAGTATATGCAATTAACTGATTACAATAAAAATAAAATATTTTTAAAAGGGAAAAAAAGAAAAAACTGTAAAATTTTAACTAAAAAATTCCACAGATAAATGCAGATTTGCAGCAGAATTGAGAAGGTAGAGAAAGAAGTTGAACAGAAAATAATAGAAATTATCCAATTTAAATAACAGAATGAAAATAGATTAGAAAATGAATAATCCCAGGGACCTATATGATAATAAAAAAATAAGATTTTCTGGAGACCAGGTCTCAGTATGTAGCCCAGGCTGGCCTCAAACTCTCAGCAGTCCTGCTGCCTCAGCCTCCTGGGTGTTGGGGTTACAGGCACGTGCCACTGCGCCTGCCAAAAGATCTAACAGCTTTAATATTTGAGTGCCAGAAGGAGAGTGGAAATGGGAGAGAGAAGCTGAAAACTAAGGTGATCAGAAGGAAGTGTAAACAATATTTCTGGAGAACTGAAAGAAAATAACTTTCAAATTGTATATCCAACAAAAATGTCCTTCAAGAGTGAAGAAAAATTCAAAGCATTCTCAAAACAAGGAAAATGAAAAATATGTCACAAGATCTATGTTCCCCAAAAATGACTATGGAAAGTTTTGGAACAGAAAGAAATAGGAGTGAAACTACCTACCATGCGGAATCACTGGGCAAGGGAGTGCCTATCATAGTGCCTACTTAATGCTTGTGTAAGTGCTCAGCAAGGTTAGCATGCCATGGAGAAAACTTGCAGAGATAAGGTGACATAGAGCAAACTAAAACATAGACAAAAAGAAATAGTGAGATAAATGTTTTGCAAATGGGAAGGGCAACTTGAACTAACTACTCACAATGAATGTGTTTGTTATGTACTGCAAATGTGTACTAAAGAAAAAAAGAAAGATGACCCAGCTGTTGACACTGGAACTAGTCGCTTACAGAGAGAATACCAGGAAGCAGAAATAGAAACTGTGACTCCCTTGATATTTAACCTAGACCAAACTGAACCACATCATTCATTTCTCTAGCTACTGAACTATCTCTTCACACTTTTTGTTTTGTCTTTCATTTTTTAATAGTTTAATAAGGATGTAATTCACACATCATAAAATCACCCACTGAGAAATATATAATTCAATGATATTTAACATATAAAGACTGTAAACCATCACTAAAATTTCAATTTAAAACCTTGTTATCAAATATGATTCCACTGTAAGGCTAAACTTTTTTTATACTCACCTGTTGATGAGCATTTTGATTGTTTCCACTTTTCTGCTATTATAAATAATGCTGTTATGAACATTTATGTACAAGTTTTGTGTGGACTCAAGTTTTCAATTCTCTACGGTAAATACCCAAGGTGGCTTACTAGGTCACATGTTACACATTTTGAAAAACTTTTTCAAAATGAGTGAACTATTTTGTATTCCCACCAGCAATGCATAAGCTTTTCACTTTCTTTATATCCTTTCCATCATTTGTTCTTTCAATCACAGGCACTTAATGGGTGTGGAGTCTCACTGTGGTTCTGATTTGCATTTCCATAATGATTAATGATGTTAATCATCTTTTTATGTACTTACTGGCAATTTGTGTATCTTTTTTAGAAAAATGTCTCTTCAAATACTGGCCCAATTTTAAATTGAGTTTTTTTGTTTTGTTTTGTTTTGTTTTGTTTTGTTTTGTTTTTCATTCCACAATTTTAATTCCTTTACCAACATAATAAAGTCAAAAATTTGATGTTCTGCCCACAGCTGATTCTGATGATCTGGGTCAGGTCTATAGATCACTGGAAATCAGCAAGTTCCCATAATTTCTTCCTTGCTTGGCTGCTTCCGGGACTACTGCCTGGTAACTAGACGGGTGAAGTGCAAGGCAGCTCTGACCTATGCGGCCTGAAGGTGCTGTCCCTGGAGTTTCCCCACCCACGATATCTACCGTTGGTTCTTTACCAAGTTTAGGGAGAGCATCTGGAAATTATACCTTCCCATGTATCCACTCTTCTTCCTTCTTCTATTTTTGGCCCTCGTCTCTATCTGATTTTTCTTTTTATTATTATCCTCCCTGATTCACTGTAGCATTGGTGCTTTAGATGCTGCAGTGCTTAAGGGTTCAAAAACAGATCTTACTAGTACCCGAGGAGAATGTTTTTGATGACTATTTCACCCTTACCATGAGCTAATCTTAAACTTTCACTGATCCCATCCCAATCTTCTAAATCTAAGGTTCCTGCCTGCAGAACCCAAGGATTGAATTAATAATCTCTCACACCATTTTAGTTAAGGTACCAGTCTAACTCTACTTCCTGCTTGTTTAAGCAGCTTATGCAAGAGTTGTATATAATTCTGCTGTTCTCTAGATTGCTTCTACCCCATGTTCCCAGCTACAGAAACTTTTCCATGGAACCAAATGCTTTACCTTCCTCTTTCCATTTGGATGTCCCAAAGTTCCTCCCACAGAGTCCTCTCCCAGCCTCGTGGCCTTGTCTTTCCACTCAGGTGCATGTTCCATTTCAGGCATAAGTAGAATGTCCCTGTTCAGACACCAAGTACAGGGGACCTGTCCAATATCCTCAACTGCCTCTATGAGGGGTACAGTGAAAGGATGAAATAAGAAACAGAGGCAGATACATGACGGGGGTCTAGGAGGTCAGTGCCACAGGATGGGCAGAGCTAAATTGAGTTTTTAATTGATGATATGAAAGAATTCATTATATTTTCTCACTGTGTCCTTTATCACATATACGATTTGCCACTGATTTCTCCCATATTGTGAATTGTCATTCCACTTCTTGGTGGTATCTTTTGGCACATTTAGTCTACTCACATTAAAGTGATTGTTGATATATATTAATATCTGCCATGCTTGCAAGTGTTTCTTGCACTTGTTTTTATTAGTTGATGTATTCATTAGGTATATTTCTTACTGTTCATGGGATAAAGTTAAGAAACCATTGTCTAGCACTAAAATCACCCTATGACTCCACTACTACCCTTTGGAAAGTGTTCATTTAAAAGAAGGAAGTTTGTTTCATTGGCACCTTAATATGAATTCATTTTTTCTGCTCCTGTGCCATTTTTCATGTCCCCTCTATGGCCTACCCTTCTAGTGCCATATATACAATATGCTCTGTTTTATTTTATTCACTTATTTAAGCATTAACTAATACCGAAGGAATTGCCTAACATATATTTAATATGTATTTATTTATACTAGGCCTTAATAATAGCACCTACCATGTGTTGAGAGTTTCTTCCATGCCAGACACTTTGATTAATATTTTACATGCATTATATAATTATATTCTCCAACCATCAGATAAAATTAGGACTACTAAGACAAACTGAAATTGAGTAAACAAGATAGGTACAAAATGCCATAACCAGACTTTGAACCCAAGTCGATTGTCTTAAGAACTTTGAATACTGTTTTTTAGTGTTTATTGTGTTACCTCAGTAATCTAATCTTCCATACAACCCATTGAGGTTTTTAGTATTTCAATGATTAGGTAAGTGAGACTCAGAAATGTTAGTCACCTTTACAAAAAGCTAAACAGCAGGCAAGTTAAAAATGCGAGATTTGAAAGTGGGTGTATTTAATTCCTCAGCCTGTGCTCACAAAGAACAAATTACTGCATCTCAGAAAGGGCCTCTCAGTACCTACAAGAATGCGGTTAAAGAAACTGAGGCATCTTAAATTCAAAGAGGGGATAATAAAAAATGTTAGGGTGGTGCCAGCACATACAACCTTTTTAATAAATATGTATTGTTATTAAAGAATGCAGCTCTTTCAAATGTCTTCTCCATTGGAAGATCACTTCACGTCACAGGGCTCAGTTCTATGTCCAACTTTCCATATAGCTTTTTAGTCATTTGTTCAGCAGCCACCTATTTATCTTTGGAAAATATCTTATTTCTGTGATTTTCATTTAGATTTTTATATTTATATTCCCATTCACCCTTCTATTTGAAATCAGAGGCTGTATCCTATGAATGACAATAGTATTCTTTGTATTGAGTAGGATTTATAGCACCAATAGCATCAAATGAAGTATTTGTTCCTACACTACATCTTGGGAAAACTAACTGGATAGATTGTCACTACATTTTGAAGGTTCTATTTTAATTTGAAGTGTGATGGGTAATGTGTAGAGGACCAACATAATCTGATTTATGTTTTAACAAATTTTTTCAAGATCTAGCTACAAATAGAATTAGGTAAACAAGTGTCAGCTTTGTCTCCCACTGAATATTGCTATAAGCCCTAAGAAGCATTCATGTTCAGCAGTTTGAGAACTCTGAAAATAAACTTTCAGCAACCAGACAGAGAAAGAACACCAGATTTCAAAGTACCACTGAACCGAGGTGTGCATTTACATTTTTTCAGCTCTAAGATCTTCAGGCCTAAAGTCACTGCAACTCAAAACCAGAAAATGAGCACCTTAGGTACAGGTAAAGATATACAGAAAAATGCCTCCCTCTAGTACTGTATTAAGAAGGCAAAAGGAGAACTATTAAAGTTCAGAGAGAATAGAGAAACTCCCTTGGCTTTATGTTCTTTCTTTTTCCTCCAATCTCTCATCTCTCATTCTACAAGTGGTTTCTTAGTGGGGAAAGAGTAGCTTTGAATGAGACTAGCAACAGGAAACTGCAGGAGGAAGCCCGTGAGAGGGAGAAATTTGGCATTCTGTTCAGTGGGGTTGTGACTCTAAGAAGGCCAGGCTAAACTGCATTGATTATTTTAGAAATAATCAAACATCTTTACCATAAAATGCTATAGAACATCTTTAATGCTATAAAACATAAGGTGCTATAGAACATAAGGTGCTATAAAACATCTTTACCATATCCTAGGTGAAATAAATTGGACACACGTGTGTGAATATTGCATTGTCTCCCTGGTGTGAGAAACTGAAAGAGTAAATAAGGACCCAAATGTACAATGGATATTGTGAAATAGGAAGAAATTGTTCAAAAGAAAGGAGAAGCTAGGAAGGAGTAAAGGGGGAAGGAAGGGAAAAGAAAAAACAGTAATAGAAGGACTAAATGGAAACAAAGGTTTATAAAGAAGGAAGGAAAGAGGAGATGAAGGGAGGGTAGGGTATTGGGGAAAACAGAGGAATCAAGATATAGCATGCACAGCTACAAACCCCTTATGATGAATATGATTATTATGTATATCTAAATTGTACCAATAAACTTAATTTTAAAAAGGGAAAATAGTTTATGATTTAATGGTGGGGCTGGAAAGTGGAGATAAGAATATAAATAATTCTAATTAAATGTGGAATATGCTAAGTAAATGTATGAGGTACTTAATCCTCACAGCAACTATTTGAGGGATTGTCAGATGACAAAAAAATAATTCACTTAAAATTACACCTAAATCTGTTTCACTACACACTTTGAGCCTTCCCTCCCTACTCCCTTGTCTTCAGGGAAAAGAAACTTTCTGATTTCTGTTTGACAGGAAAAGTAAGGCTTTTGAAAGGTAATTTTTTTAATTTGAAAAGCATGAAGGGTTAAACACTAAATATGAAGTGATACTGTAAGAGAAGAATGCAGTGATGAACATTCCTGGATCTACTAGCTTGCTTTAGAAGTTGGAGTGATAATTTCTGCCCATTTGCTTTGCACATTAGTAATTATCTTGAATTCATGCTTTGAATTCTGCAACTTTTATTTATAAATTTTACTTTATATGCTTTTGCTTTACATTAACAAAAATAAAATTATTACATAAAAACTCAAAAATATTTAAAAATCTTTTATTAACACACAATTGTACATATTTTATAGGTACAGTGTAATATTTCAATACATGTATACCTTGAATAATGGTTATATCAGGGTAATTGGTATATCTATCACCTCAAACATTTACAATGGGTGATCAAAATATATGGTGAATATTTATAGTTTTAAAAATCTTTATTACATTAAATGACACATTGCCATTAATCCCCTTCAAAAAACCCCTTTCTTCAAGAATACTTATCCCATCATTCTTTCCACTTTCTGAAACAGTTCTGGAAGTCCTTTTTCACGAGGGCCTTTACAAGGTGTTCTAAAAAATCAGTGAATGCTGCTGTCAAGTGCCAAGAGAAAGGCACGTTCATAGAAACATTACAGTATGTTCTCATCGATATTATTCTCCAGCTCTGACATCATGCAACTTCTGACTCTTTCCCAAAATCAAAAGGACGGTGAAAGGTACATATTTTGAGTCAATTCAGGACACTGAGGCAAGCACAACAGTACAACTATAGACATGAAAGGGGAATTCCAGAACTATGTCAGAAAGTGACAAGAATGATGGGATAAGTGTGTCAGAAGCAAGGGGGACTGTTTTGAAGGAGATGAATGGAAAGGTGCCTTTAACTGCAATAATTTTTAGAATTTAAATATCCACTATTTGTCAATCACCTCTCATATTTTTTTTTATGTTGGGAACACTAAAAATCATCACTGTCAGCTACTTTGAAATACACAATTAATTGTTCTTAACAGCGCTTCCTTTACTATGTGCTACAGAATATTAAAGATACTTGCTACATTAGTTACTGTCTCATGCTGAGATGAAATATCGAACACCCACGAGTTAACGGAGGGAAGGTTATTTTTTGTTTGTTTTTTTTGTGTTTTTTTTTGTACCAGGAATCAAACTCAGGACCTTGCACTGGCCAGGCACTGTGCCACTGTGCTGTATCACCAACCCATGGAAAGGTACATTTAGCTCACAATTTATAAAGGTTTCAGTCCATAATCAGCTGGCTCCAAGGCAGAATAGCTTGCCAGAGTGGCATCAGAGAGGAGAACCAGTTCACTGCAAGCAGAAGACAGCAAAAGCAAGCAAGCAAGGGCAAGACAAGCTCTTTCTGTCCCTTATTTTGTATCCAGGCCACCAGGATTAGAGCAGTACCAAACCAATCAGTGGATTGATTTAGTAATCACACACACTTAATCCTAGCACCCTTAATCCTAGCATTGCTCTGTGAACCAATCACACATTCTAGATTCAGCCACCTCTGAAAAAGCCCCACCTATGCCTGCATGAAGCTTTGGAGGGACATCTAGACACAAGCCATAACACATTCCTCCTACCCACCTGTACACTGTTATCCCCTGTGACCCATCCCTTTCATAAGATCTGGTACCACTATTCTATTCTCTACTTCTTTGAGATCAATTTTTCCACAGATAAGTGGGAATACATTATATTCTTTCTGGAATCTCCTGCCACTTGGGGCTTGGATACAGCACCATCACAGAGTGGTAAGTTTGGGTCTGGAAGACAGGAAAAAGAAGACTTGGGAAACTAGAAAGTGCTAAGAGGGTAGCAGATGAGCGGAACAAAAGAAAATGATCTCACAAAGACATTTATGAGTTCCTGGGCTCAACTCTGACATATATGAAAGGGTCTGATATGCATTCACAAAAATTTTAAGAACAGCAATAATGGATGGGCTTCTTGCTAGTTCCTACACTGATCACTGGATGGTACGTATACTGGACAGAGTCAAATAGCACTGCAGAGGCTTTGAAAACATTGGAGCTACATCCTAGAGAAACGTGTGGCTTGAACTAAATAAGGTCAATTGCCTACTAAAACAAAATATCAACCATCTATCACCATGCAGTAAACTAAAATCAAAATGGATCAAAGATCTAAGTATTAAAACAGGAGAACTAAATCTGCTGGAAGAGAAAATAAGTAGAACTCTTGAAGGCATAGGTACAGGCAGAGACTTCATGAACTAAACCCAGATTGCCCAGAAAATACTAAAAGAATCAATAACTGGGATCTCATCTTCTTAAAAAGCTTTTGCATAGCGAAAGAAATTACCAAAAGAGTGAAAATACAACCCACAGAGTGGGAAAAGGTTTTAGCCAGTTGCTCCTTGGACAGAGGACTTCTATCTAGAACATACAAGGAATTGAAAAAAATCAGATTCCCTAAATTCAAAGACCCAACCCAAAAATGGGCATCTGAGATGAATATATACTTCCCGGATGAAGAAGTACAAATGGCATATAAATACATGAAAAAAAATTGTTCAACATCACTAATCATTTGAGAGATATAAATTAAAACAACACTGAGATTCCATCTCACTCCAGAAAGAATGGTTATTACCAAAAAGCAATCAATAGCAAATGCTGGTGTGGCTGTGGGTAAAAGGGAACACTTTTCTACTGTTGGTGGAAGTGTAGACTGGTGCAACCACTGTGGAAATCAGTATGGAGGTTCCTCACAAAGCTAGGATTGGAGGTCCCATTTGAGCCAGCTATTCCCCTTCTTGGTATCTTCTCAAAAGAATTAAAAGCATCATACCAGCAATATATGCACACCCATGTTTATTGCAGCACAGTTTTTAATAGCTAAATATTGGAACCAACCCAAATGCCCATCAACTGATGAATGGATAAAAAAGATGTGGACTTTTTATGTAATGGAACAGTACTCTCCAGAATGGGTAAATTTGAGACATGTATTGCTAAATGGGTGGACCTTGAGATCATACTCTTCAGTAAATAAATCAGACACACATATAAATATTGCATTGTCTCACTGGTATGAGCAACTGAAAGTGTAAATAATCAAATTGTACAAGAGACATGGTGAAATGGGAAGAAATTGTCCAAAAGGAAAGGATAACTAGGGAGAGGAAGGGGAAAGGAAAAAAGAGGAAAGAAAAATTGAGAAAAGGAGAATAAAGTGGAAACAAAACTTTGTAAATAAGCAGGGAAGAGGGTTGAAGGGAGGGAGGGGAGTTGGAGGAGAAAAAGACAAAAACGTTATATTATGTACAGATACAAATTCCCTATGATGAATTTGATCATTGTATATACCTAAATTGTACCAATAAACTTAATTAAATTAAAAACACAACCATTTTTCATAAAATTTGAACAAGAATTTGAGTTCCATAACACAATATTCAAAGTGTCTGAGTTATGACCACATAGAACCATGAAAATTTCTCCTTGGGAAATTGATAAGCAAGATGTTACTGATGTTGTAATTATGTGACAAAGGCTTCAAATCAGCTATTATGAAAAATACTTGGGTGAAGAATTATGGTCTCAGCTACAGAGGATAAGGAACTAAGAAGTTCTAGCTCCCACCCTCACAATAAGTTGAACAAACTGAAAATCAGTTATTTTTCTTAGGTCCATCAGATAATTGAGGTCACAACACAAACTGTCGCCTCAAACACTGGAGGAATAAATGAACAACAGAAAACCACACTTAGCAGGATCAGAAGCGACTGCAGCAAGTAATGGGAAAACATTTAAATGGTAACTTTAGTAACTAGTTACTAGTGGCTCATTATGGATTATCTTGAGGGGCTAAAATATCTGGGGATCATAATAGAAGGCACCCACACTTTCTGGGTTTTTCCTCCCAGATCCATATGAGGTTCTCACTGTGGCCCTTTGTTTGGCCAGGTAGAGGGGAAGCTAATGTATTAGTATTTTAGGACTGTCCTAAGAAAATATTACAAACTAGGTGGTTTAAATAACAGAAATGTGTTGTCTTATTATCTGGAAGCCAGAAGCCCAAAATCAAGGACCGACAAGGTTTCTTTCTGATGGCTGTGAGCGAAGGATGTGTTCCAGGTCTCTCCCTTCAGCTTCTAGGTGGTCGTCTTCAGGTTCACACGGCATTCACCCAATATTTTCATATCATCCTCCCTCCTTGCATATCTCTGTATCCAAACTTATAGACACCAATCACACTGGATTAGGGCCCAACCTAATAATCTCATTTGATTACCTCTGTAAAGACTCTATCTCAAAACAAAATCATATCTGAGGTATTGGGAATTAGAAATTCAACATATGAATCAGTCATGAGTGACATAATTCAATTTATTTCAAGTAGTAATTTTGAAATAAACCCAAAGTGTTATGTTCCCCATAACTGAGGGCTCTCCTAGGGGAAGCTACTATACTAGAGCTGTATGCAATATAGAGGAAGGTAGTACCTTAGTCACTTGTTGACAAACTTCCAGACACCGGCAATTTAAAGGAGGGAAAGTGTATTTCTGCTCATATTTCAGTCCATGATCACGAGGCTCCCAAAAGAAATGGTATGGTGGTGGCGACTAGGCTGTGTAAGGGTGAAGTTGCTGAACACAGTGTTGTCTGACTATGCTGCAAAAATTCATATTCGCAGTTTCTGAAGACAAGACAACACTGCAGCTGAGGGAGCTGAAGCTCACTCAAAGGATTCCAGGGCAGTAAACTGCCAACCTTAGAGATCAAACAATTCTCTTTTTTGGGGGAGGGTACTAGGAATCGAACTCAGGACCTCGTGGTTGCCAGGCAGATGCTTGTGCTGCTGAGCTATATCCCTGATCCAAACAGTTCTCTTAATTAGTGAGATTTATTGCTTGAAATGTCTTTGTTCTACTTCTCAAGGTCTTGCTCATTTTCATGGGCTTTTGCTTCAGATGGGCGCTCCAATTCCTGCACCCCCCTGAATTGTTAAGGACCCGATAAATATGGACAGTCCAGAAAAGTCTTTGTTTTAGCTCCAAGAGAGTTCTGACCTTCCTGCACTTCCTACAAACCATATTACTTGTCTCTTTTATTTAAGCATTTGCAGTACACTTATCATAGCAGATAAGAAGCCTGGCCAAGCCCCAAATAGTATGGGAGAAAGGCATGGAAGAAGAGAGTTGCTCACTTCATGCCAACCAGGGAAATGAGGAGCCTGGGAGGGAGATTTATCCTTCCAGGTCATGTCCCAGTGACCCACCTCTTTCAATGAGACCTCACCTCCTAACAGCTCATTTTGATATTAACTTATTGATGGACTAATCTGCAAATCACTATAGCACCCCTGTGATCCAATCACCTGCCTAAAGCCTCACCTATGATCATAGGAGTCCTTGGGGTGGGTACCTAGATTTAAACCTTAACAAGTAGTTAGACAACTCCAGCCCCCTTTTGTCTACCAGCTTCATTTAAGGCAAATACAAAAAGCTGATAAGTACCTGTGAAGGTCACAGCCCAGGGCCAACTAAAAGAATAATACTTAATCATAGGATTAGAGAATGCTTCCATTCTTCCCACGCCTAACATCACCTATAGCAACTAACATAGTTGAATGTATACTACTTTTTATGCCAGAACCTGAGCTATAAATTGCTTTTCAGTACAAGCTTTACAAATACCATGCAAAGTAGGTAGGTTTATTCACATTCTCCAGAGAAGGGAATTGAGTCTTGTGAAATAACCTGTCTAACCACTATAAAAATAGGCATCTGAGATGAATACACATTTCTCAGATGAAGAAATACAAATGGCAAATAAATACATGAAAAAATGTTCGACATCATTAGTGATTTGAGAAATGTAAATTAAAATAGC
Source organism: Chinchilla lanigera (assembly GCF_000276665.1). NCBI lineage: Eukaryota > Metazoa > Chordata > Mammalia > Rodentia > Chinchillidae > Chinchilla > Chinchilla lanigera. Next base: position 1,692,634 of record NW_004955543.1, on the reverse strand, counting down.
ACAGATTCCATCTCATCCCAGAAAGAATGGCTATCATCAAGAAATCAATCCATAACAAATGCTGGAGGAGCTGTGGGGAAAAAGGAACTCTTCTCCACTGTTGGTTGGAGTGTAGACTGGTGCAGCCACTGTGGAAATCAGTCTGGAGATTCCTCAGTAAAGTAGGATTAGAGGTCCCATTAAACCTAGTTATTCCCCTTCTGGGTATTTTTCCAGAAGAACAGAAAACATCATACCGCAGTAATATATGAGTACCCATGTTTATAGCAGCGCATTTTATAATAGCTAAATCTTAGAAACAACCCAAATGTCCCTCAACTGAGGAATAGATAAAAAAAGATGTGGTATTTTTATACAATGGAATATTACTCAGCTACAAAGAAAGATAAACTCAAGGCTTTTATAGGTAAGTGGATGCAACTTGAGGCCATATTCATAAAGTGAAATAAATCAGATTCACATGTGTAAACATCGTATTTCCTCCCTACTAAACGAACATGAAAGAGTAAATAAAATTTGATAAAGTACAATAGATATTGCGAAAGGGAAAAGAAACTGCTCAAATAGGAAGGAGCAACTTGGATGAAGGAGGGGAGAGGAAAAAGAAAGAAGAGAAAAAAATATGTATATGGATATGGATACCCAGGATAGCTAGGATAATTGTACTACTAATATCTGTTGGTCTATTGAAAGGAACTATTAATATGTAATTGTTTGATCAATCTTACATGCCTATATCTGGTTATCTATGCAACTATTTTGAAGATGACATTATGTAATATAACAACCAGTGTTAATATCCTATCACCTTGTTTTGAAATTCTGTATCATTGTTATTGTTCTCTATGCTGTTTTGTTTATGTATCTGTTTTTGTTATTTTGGTTTTATTTTCTTTTCTCTTTAAAATGAAAAACAAAATTTATGTATATATACAAGGATAGCTGGGATAGGTGCATTGCTTATGCCTGTTGTTTATTGAAAGGAACAATCAATGCTTAAAATTTTCTTTTTTCTGGACCAATTTTGCACGCTTGAACTTGGTAGTCAGAATGACTGATCTGAAAACAGCAATATTTAGTATAAAAACCATTATTGAACTCCTACCATCTTGTATGGTGAAGCTCTGCATCATTTCCAATGTTTATTATTATTATTTTTACTCATTACTCTCTTTGATCAATCTTATATTCTTATGTCTGGTGCACTGAGCAACTTCATTGAAGATAACAGTATGTAATGTAGCAACCACTGTTAATACTTATTTTGTTTTGAGGTCATGTATTGTTTTTGTTGCTTTTGTGTTGTTTTGATTTTGTCTTCATTGGTTTTTCTTAGTTTTTTAATGTTTAAAATTTAAAAAATATAACCTGTCTACAATTGTACACAATTATTAGAAGAATTAAGCTTCTAACTCAGGTCTATCATATGTTAAAAAGTTATGTTCATTCTATTATACCTAGCTGAAAAAGAGAGTGACACAATCAGATTATTTTGATTTACTGATATCAGAATTTTATACTTCTTATAGACATTTTATTAAACTATAATGTGCATACAGAAAAACACATGGGTAGTAAAGTCAATAAATTATAACAAACTGCACACATCCATGTGTCAAGAACTAGAATGTTATATTTCCCCATCCTCACCCCAGAAAGCCTCCAATGTACAAGGTATGATCAAAATATACAGTGCCTATTTTAAAAAATGTAAGAGATATCATAGTTAAAGACACATTTCCACTAATCCCCCTCAAAATATTCCTCCTTGATTCAAGCACACTTATCCCATTGCTCTTGCCATTTTCTTTTTAAATTTCTTTTATTTGTATAAATCTGATACATAATGAATATGTTTATCTTGGGGTATTGGTACATAAACATATCAGATCTTCATCTTTTTTATTTGTTTCTTCCATTTTCTCCCTCCATCAAACCCTGCTCACATTTCCACAAGTTCTTAGCATTTTCTGAAGCAATTCTGGAAGTCCTCTTTCATGTTTTTACGAGGCATGTTAAAAAATACAGTGACTGCTGCTAAGTGCCATCCAGCAGAAAGGAAGGTTAACAAAAACATCGTGATGTGTCCTCGCCCACCTTATTCAGCCAGTCTGACACTTTGAACTTTCTGGCTCTACCCCAAAGTCAAAACGACCGTGAAAGGTAAACATTTTGAACTGATTCAGGACGTTAAGCCAGTGATAACAGTGTAACTAAAGACATGAAAGAAAACTTCCAGAACTGCTTCAGAAAGTGGCAAGAAAAATGGGGTGTATTTGAAGCAAGTGGCAGTATCTAAAGGGGGATTAGTGGTAATTTGTCTTTTACTGTAGTAATTTTTTTAATTGGAAAATTTACTGTACTTTTTCCACCACAATGTGTACTGTTCCAGACACTGTTATTAACCAAGGATAACCACTACCTTGCTTTCATCATCACATCTGAGTTTTGTCTATTATTGAACTTTATATAAATGAATTATAGAATATATATTTTTATGCCTTATGGCTTTTGATCAACATTTTACTTTTGGTTCTATAATTTTTGCTTGCAGATGTTCATTTTATAAGCAGTATGATATATCATGTGGCCATATCACAAAAATGCATCCATTCTGCTGTTGATAAACATTTATTGTATCAAGTTTTGAGCTATTGCAAATACTCCTGCTATGAATGTTCTTGTACATATTTTTGTGAACATAGTTAAAGCTTTTCCTTGAGTCATTTCTGTTGGATAAGTGGAACTGGTGACAGAGTGGAGAGGGTGTAAGCAGGGAGAAGTGGCGGAAAGCTGTTGTACAAGATTCCGCATAAAATGTTGAGAGTAAAGGAGAGAATTGTTACATTGAGACTCAAGAGGAAAATGTGAGAGGAAAGAGACAAAAAATGTTTGGATGTTGAGATCAATTGGTTCTAGGGAACAAAGATAAGAGGGAAGTGAAAGCTGACATTTAAATGTTAGTACATTGAAAGCGGAGAGAAAGCTGTGCAGGAGAGCTCACCTTACATATTGAGAGGTAAAATGTTCAAGAGATGAGGAGGACGTGCGTATCCAACACAGGCCCGCCTCTAAGAAATTTGGAGTTGGAGGAATAAAGTGAGAGGACAGTGGGGAAATGAAATAAAAATGTATGAGAGGGACGATGTTCTGGAGAGTGTTGGTTAAGGTGCGGTTGGCCAAGATTAGACTTGAATCATCCTCAGTGGGAAGAGGGGACAAAGATACAACAGTGAAGAAGACAAAGAAGGTGTGGCCTGCTAGCAGCTCTTGAATAGGGTTCTGTTTTAGAAGACTGAAAAAGAGAGCACTTAGGGAAGTGTGTATGGAAGGAAGGGGTGTGTTGCATTAGATTCAGAATAGACCAAAGGGGAAAAGCTTCTGAGAAAAGGTCCTTGAAGTTGACAGCAGAGAAGCTTCCAAAAGAAAAGTTTCCCTAGAGTTCTAGTACCTTGCAGAGATCTGAAAAGACTGGTCGGTGAGAGAATGACTACCTGGGCTCCACAGTCTCATTTAAGGAGGGGAGAGTGGGTGAACTGATCGAAGGAGAAAGTGTGAGTAGGCAAATGTAATGACAGAATGAATGGGGTCCATGGAGTGGAGGGGGCTGGTTTGAAATAACTGACAGAGTAAGATCTGTAATACAAGCATATTGAACTGGGGCATTATGGTAAAATAGGAGTTGATTCATGAACAAATATTTACTGAATACTCATGCACTGTCTTATATGACACAGGGATACAGGAACTAAGAAATGTCTCTACCATTATGTTACTTGTGGTATAGATAGAAAAACATTTAATTGTAGACATTCTACCAAATATCAAATTGGAACAAAGGATGCTGTAGAGCCTTATGTAATTTCTACATAGGCCTGACTAGGAAAGATTCTTGGAGGGGCAGATGTCTTAGCTGACACTTGAAATTGCCAGAGAAAGATGAAGAAATGGTATTCTAAAATGAGGTAGTACCTTGCACAGTGATATAGATTTTTGAGCAAGCTCTTCCTAGTGATTGAATTTTGAGGATATATTAGTATAGATAATGGAGAATTTTTCAGAGAGTGATCCTATGAGAAGTATAGGAAAGAGCTAAGAAGGCAGGCAGGAACTACATTCTAGAAAATTCAGAGTCCAGTCATTTTATGCAACTTTGGACTTATGTAGACATTTGCAGGCCACTGAGTAGTTATTTTTAAACTTTTTATTGTTTTAAACTTTTTAAAGTTTATTTCGCATGCCATGCAATTGTCCCATTTGAAGTATATAATTCTGTGGCTTCTAGTATATTCACAATGTGCAATGCATTCACTACAATTAATTTTAGTACATGTTTACCACCTAGAGAGAAACTCTACATTTTAGCTATTACTCCCTCCCCCAACCTCCATACTCAACCCTAAGCAACAACCAATATATTTCACGTATCCGTAGATTTTCGTATCCTATATTCTCGTATAAATGCAATAATATGTGGTCTTTTGTAACTGTCTTCTTTCATCTGTGAAAATGGATTCAATATTCATCTGTGTTGTAGCATGTGCCAGTACTTAATTTCTTTTTAGGGCTGAATAAGATTCTATCATAACAGTGTAACACATTTATTTATTCATTCATCAAATGATAGTTGAATTTTTTGCATTTTGGGCTCCAGAGAACAATGCATACTCTGTTGTAGTGAGGTGGAGTGTTGTATAGATGTTTGTTAGGGCTATTTGGTCTATAATGTTCAAGTCTTCTATTTTCTTATTGTTCTTATGTTTATGTGTTATCCACTATTGAATGTGTGGTATTGAAGTATCCAAGTATTATTGTTAAGTTGTCTATTTCGTCTTTCCTTTTTGTCAGTTTTTACTTCATGTATTTTAGAGCTCTATCACTGGGGCATCATGAGGAAAGTAAAAAGACAATTGATAGAATAGGAAAACATATCTGCAAATGATATTTTTGATAAGGGGCTTGCATCTAGAATATATAAAGAACTACAACTCAATAATAAAAAGATAATGCAATTATAAAGGTGCAAAAGATCTGAAAAGATATTTCTTTGAGGAAGATATATAAGTGGCCAATAAGCACATGAAAATATACTCTTCATTATTGGGCATGAGGGATATGTAAATTAAATCTACAATAAATTTACACTTAACAACCACTAGGATGATAGCTAGAATCAAAAAGTCAGATAGTAATAAGTGTCTGCAAAGATGTGGACAAACTGGAGCATTCATATGCTGATGATGGGAAAGTAAATTGTGTAATCGTGTTAGAAATCAATCTGGCCATTCCTCAAACGATTAAACATAGTTACTATACATGTTCACATAAAAACTTTTATATGAATGTTACAGTAGCATTACTCATAATAGCCAAAGGTGAAAACAACCCAAATGTTCATCAGTTGCTGCCAGAGAGCCAGTGATTAAACATTTACCATCAAACAACAGCAATGAAGTCATTAACATGGAGGTGGCAATTTAAACTCATAAATGAATGTGATCACCCATGTAGTATGTATATACAGGATAGTTAACATAGTTGATCTACTGTCTCCTATTTCTTTGCTGAAAGAAACTGTTAATGAGTCCTTGATTGATCAGTATTGCATGTCTCTATCTGTTTTCATGAGAAACCACTTTGAAGATATCAATATGTAATACAACAAGGCTGGGGATTTAGCTCAGTGGCACAGCGCCTGCCTGGCAAGCGTGAGGTCATGAGTTCAATTCCCAGTACCAGAAAAAAAAAAAAAAAAGTAATACAACAAGCATTGTTAATTTCCTACCACTTTGTTTGTAATTCTGTATTGTTTGTATTGTTCTTTTGCTATTTTGTAAAAGGTTGTCTGTCTGTTAATGCTTTCTTCCTTTTATTTTTAAAATGAAAAATAAAAGCAAAGTGGGATGAGAAGAGGGCCCAGAACTTTGCTAGGAAGAGAAGCTTCAAAACATCAAATCAGAATCTCTCTGTTGCCTTCAGACCAGTAGGTAAAAAGTAAGATAGTCTTTCCCTCACTAAATAGTTAAAGCATCTGATTAGGAGGGAGAGATATTGGCAAATTGGGTTCATTTGTCTCCCAGAGACCAGTCAGCGAGTGAGAAATGAGCAAGTTGCTTGGGCAAAAAACTCCAAACTTGAACTCCAAGTCTTTATTAGTTAATCTATGAAAGAACAAGAATGCCTGCAATGCCTAATTGGAATAAGAGGAATGTGGCAGGGAGGAATCTTCACATATAAAAAACAGCAAGGAATGACTGGTTTATTCACACATTTGTGCATCTGCATGAGTGTTTAATGAGCACCTCCTAAATTCCAGTCTTAGGCTAAGGACTGTGAACACAGAATTAGTGAGTAATATGTTAGCAGTAGTACAGAGAGTTGCAGAGGTCAGAGAAATCTTAGGGGTGGTGGATTTGGGCTTTAAAGGTTAATAAGAAGTATGTAAGTGGAAAGAAAAGGGACAGAACTATTTTCTAAAGAAAGAATAACAGAAATAGGAAAAGAAAAGTAGTAATAAAGCTTTGCACTTTAATTCTTACTATATACCAAACATCATTGTAAGAGCATTATGTATACTATCAGATTATTTCTCAAAACAACCCTGTGAAGTAGGAAGTACTACTCCAATTTTACAGATAAAGAAACTGAGGTTACCTCACAGTTAAGCAGCAGAGAGGTGTTATGAATCTAGACAGTCTGGCTCTAGGACTTACTGTCTTAACCAATACTTCACCTACCTTCTGGAATGTGCAGGGTGTGTTTAAGATGGTTTGTGAAGATAGAGGCCCACCTGGAGCATGAATGGGAGAGTTTGATAGGTAAGGAGGGAGCCAACATTACAGGATCTGGAATTCTAGAGACACTCATATCAGATATTATAGAACAAGCATAGCAGGCCCACCTTTGGATTCCAAATTTGCCACTGACTAGTTATGTGACATGGGACAAAGTCAGTGATAACCTCACTCTTTATCCATGACATAGATATGCCAGTGACAATTATGTAGGGCTGCTGTGAGGAATAAGTGAATAAAAAGTGTAAGACAGTCCAGCACAGAGTGGGCCACTATAAATGGCTATTATGAGTTGCAGAGTTCTAAGCACAGCCTTCAGAGCAATTATTTTAGTGCTCTTTCTCATTATTCAAAGGCCCATTTAAGTGGAATTCCTGGTGAAAACACATTTGCCTTTTGAGTCATTACCTTTCCTGGAGTGGCTCACACTATTGGACATTTTATAGCCTTGGGTGGTTGACATTCTTCCAATTGACAAGTACGACCAAAGAGTGGCTTGGGATAGGGAAGCTACCCCATATATGTGTCCATTATTCCTAGGTGGGTTTTGAATGCTTTGGGATATAGCATTGGGGAGGGAACTGCTAGAAAGGAAGGAAGCTACATTGTGCCTAGGTTACTGATCTCCATTTTCATGTCCTTTTCATATGTATCAGTCCAGTTTGAACTAAAGAGTAGTAAATAGGTGTGGGAACACATTGTCTAGACACCCTACTGCTGCTCTGACATTTCCGCATTTCCTAGTGCACTCTCCTTCCTCTGAGATGAAATGTCATGTTCCACCCTTTTGAATTTTTAGGCCTGCTTAGGTGTAGGCAGAGGGTTTTTGAACAAAACCCAAACCACATTGGAAATACTTAAAGAATCAACAACCGGAATCTCATCTTATTAAAAAGCTTTGCACAGCAAAATAAATCACCAACAGAGTGAAAAGACAACCCACAGAGTGGGAAAAAATTTTAGTCAATCATCCCTCAGACAAAGGCCTTCTATCTAGAACATATAAAGAATTGTAAAACCTCAGACCCCCCCGAATTCAAAGACCCAATCCTAAAATGGATGAATACACACTTCTAATCCTAAATGAGATGAATACACACTTCTCAGATGAAGAAATACAAATGGCAAATAAATATATGAAAAGTGTTCAACATCACTGGTCATTTGAGAGATGCAAATTAAAAGAGCATGAGATTTCATCTCACCCCAGAAAGAATGGCTGTCATCAAGAAATCAACCAATGACAAATGCTGGAGGGGCTGTGGAGAAAAAGGAACTCTTCTCCACTGTCAGTGGGAGTGTAGGCTGGTGCAACCACTGCAGAAATCAGTACAGAGATTCCTCAAAAAGCAAGGATTAAAGGTCCCATTAAACCCAGCTATTCCCTTCTGGGTATCTTCTCAGAAGAATTAAAAACATCATACCACAGCAATATATGTTCACCCATGTTTATAGCAGCATGATTTATAATAACTAAATCTTGGAACCAACCCAAATGCCTATCAACTGAAGAATGTATAAAAAAGATGTGGTAGTTGTACACAATGGAGTACTGTTCAGCCATAAAGAAGGACACACTGGAGACTTTTATGGGTAAACAGATACAATTTGACACCATACTCATAAGTTAAATAAATCAGACTCACATGTATAAACACTGTATTTCTCATTGGTGTGAGAAATTGAAGGAGTGAATAAGGTCTAAAATGTACAATAGAGGTACTGGGTATAGAGCTCAGCAGCACAACACCTGCCTGGCCAGCACAAGGTGCTGAGTTTGATTTCCCCCCGCAAAAAAATAAACAAAATAAAATATACAATAGATAGAGTGAAATGGGAAGAAATTGTTTAAAAAGAACACCAGACTAGGATGGAGAAAGGGGAAAAGAACGAAGGGAAAAGGGATAACAATGCAAGATAGCTATAGTATTAGTGTCTCTTAGTTCATTGGAAAAGAAGGTTCATGCTAATATCGATTGGAGAAGTTTTTATGCCTATATCTTACACACTGAGGAACTACTTTGAAGATGACAATAGGTAATGTATTCTATTCCCTTTACAGTCTGCAGATAGAACCCCAGGGTGGGAATACACTCTACCCCTGTGGAAAGAGGAGTATTGTTATTCTCCTATTATTTTGTTATGAATTTCGATTTTACTTTTTTCAATAAAACTTTTTTTAAAATTAGGTCTGCTACTTAAACTCGTAACCTACCTGGGACCTTTCTGAAAACAGAGTTGTTTGAGGTATGTAATTAAAAGCGTTACTGAGATTAGCTGCTATTCTTAAGAATCTTGAAAATCTTAGTCCTAGCAGACAGGACCCAAAAGGCAGGGAAAGGAGAGTTCACAACTTTTTACTTTTCACACGTCTACGAAGGTCTTAATGTACAACTGTCAACCAAAAGAGGAAACAAAAGAGTTTCCTCTCTTCTAAATTCTATCTTTTGGCCTTGGGATCTGAGGTCTTCTTAAAGGCAACTTTCCACAGGAGTAGAGTGTATTCCACCCCGGGGTTCTATCTGCAGACTGTAAAGGGGGCCTCTGCTGACTGGCTGCAGGAGGGGTCAGGAGAGCCACACTATGTTTTGCTCAGGCTACAAAGGCCACTTTATGCAACAGTCAAATGGGAACACATGACCTCCAATTTCAGAATATTCCCTTTTCTTGCAGTGGTCCTGTAGCAGGTAATCTGGAGCGGGATAGGGCACATCACACGAAGTTGCCTCATCTTCACTATAGTAGCTCAATAATTCTGCTAACTTCGGGTCCTTCTCCTAAACCCCTCGGGAACAGTAGGCTCCCTGAGAGCACATGAACAACCTGTCAACTAGCTTCAGGGTTGGACTGAAATCAGGACAAGAAAAGATGATGAGATTTAATGGCATCTACTTAGTGAAAGCAATTCCGGGGACCAATAGGGAGTGTGAGGCAAGAGCCTGAACCAGAAATTCTTGACTCTTCTCTTTTTCTATTCTGTCCTCACAACTGGATTTACCTTCAAAATGTACTCTTTGAGCCCACTGTCACTAAGCCAGCATTCACTCCCTGTGTTCTCCACGTTCATCCTGTTGTTTTCACCCTTGCTTACTAAAGGCTGCTTTCCTCACAGCGAACAGGACACTTCTAATTTTCAAGTCCCGATCACATCATAGTTTCTGCTTCATACTCTCCAGTGATTTCCTGCCTCGTTCTGAGTAAAAGACATAAATCTTACAACAGTTTTTAAATCTTTGAATGGTTTGTTCCTTCCTTAGCACAACAACAGCATCTCTTTCTACTCTGCTTCATGCTCACTCTGTGCTAGCCACATTGGCCCCTTGGCTGCCCCTCAGACATGCCAGGCATGCCTTTGCGGTAGGACCGTTGCATCAGCTGTTCTGTCTGCCTGGAAAAATTCTTCCACAAAGCATGAAAATGGCTCGCTCCCTTACCTCTCTCAGATTTAATTTAAAATTATGTCCCTTTTCAGTGAGATTTTTCTCTGACCATCCAATTAAAAATTGGAGCCACCAATACTCTAAGCCTCTCATTTTATTTTATTATAGTGGTCATTAATTTCAAATATACTATATATATTTCATCTATTTGTTTATAGTCTCTCTACAATATAAACTTCATGAGGGCATAGATTTTTGTCTTTTTAAAAATCGCAAGATGTCCCTAGCAACTAACACAGGGCCTAATATGAGATTTTAAATGTTTGCTTTAAATGAATTTTCCTAGGAGATGCACAGATGCCATGCCTCAGCAAAATGTCCCTTTTCCTAGCTGGGTCTCTGTGGCCTCCACTGATAACATAAGACAGTTGGATTAGGTGATCTGTCAGGTCTCTTGTATCTCTTGGACTAAATGTAGAGGTTCTGGTTAAAAGCCCAGGCCCAGGCGCCAGATACCTTGGTTTTCTCCGTTTGGCACCTTGAGACAGGTTGCTTCACCTCTCTGGGACAGTCAATTTTCTTGTGTGAAAAATGGAGATGATAAAAATAGATCCTGTCTCTAAGGGCTGCCCTGGAGATTAAATAAGTTCATCCATATATAAGCACTTTAACACGGTGCATAGCATTCAATAAACATTAACTATTGCTTTTAGGGTGATCATTGGCAAACAGCCACCTTTCTTAGGCTCAAAACCAGCTTCAGTCACTGGTAACATGAAAAAAAAAAAAAGCAAAACAACCTCTATAACAACAAACTCACCAGGGGTTCATATGCAGCTCATATGCGACTCATATGCATACAGCTGGCCTTTCCCCCTTCCCCCACCCCATCACTAAGACAGAAGAACAGCTTGTTCTCTTGTAACCTGATGTCCCTGGATAAGAGGGAGGGGGAGAGAGGCAACGTGTGATTGCCATGGCCACCCGCTGCATCTCCGATTCTACAGAGCAGCAAGGGATGGGGGCTTATTCACAGTCACCCACAAACTTGGCACGAGTGGCTTCAACCAGTTTGTAGAATACATGTTGTCCTAGTGACAGGGGCATATTACAAAGGTTTTGCCAGATGAGTAAAGGGTGATGTTCAAAGACATCATCAGCCGACGTGATTCAGACAGCTGGCCAGATCTTTGGGGCCAGTGATGCGTGGGCTTGCCAGAGTAAGGCAGGCTGTGGAGAGGTTACCAGAATGGAAACTAGAAAAGGTAGCTAATGAATAAGCCTAATAAAATGAGAAGAATATTAATGATAGCTTTCACTTCCTGTCTATTTGTTGTGTACCAGATGCTTTATACATGCTTTTATTTAATTCTCTAATGTACTAAGTAGCTCTCAACTTTAGCAATACTTCGGAGAACTTGAAAAAAAATTAGTGCCCACACTCCACTGCAGCAATTAAATCAGAATTTCTGGGAAAAAATATTTGTTTTTCTTAAAACTCCCAGGTAATTATAATGAACAGGCAAGGTTGAGAACTACTGCATAATACGTGTGTGTGTGTGTGTGTGTGTGTGTGTGTGTGTGTGGTCCCACATTTTATAGATGAGAAAATGGAATTCAGAAAATTTCTCTAGATTACCTACTTAAGAATAAGCACGGGAGTTTAGGGTATAGTTCAGGGGTAAAGTGCTTACCCAGCATGCATGAAACCCTCAGTTCCATCCCCAGAACTGCAAAAAAAGAAAAAAAAGACTCAATACTATGCTACTTCACATTCTGTACTACGTGTTGTGGGATACAAGGAAGTCCTAAATTTGAGGCTTGTGGCCAGGACCCAACTCCACGAAATCAGAAACGTTGCGATGCTGCCATGTATGTGTCAGAGGCTTGGTCTTGGCCCCTTGTGCCTTGCAAGAGTGCTGGAGTCAAGTCTGAGATACATAGTCCAGAGACTGGCACAGTAGTATCATGGGCAATCACTATTATTTATGGGACTTTCTACCTCGGTGAACACAATCTAGGTATTGACAAACTCACCCACAGGCAATTATTATCACAAAGATATCAAGCTGCATCCCCACTACCACCCTGCTCTCTGCTCAGCAGATCTAGGCTTCATGCAGCAGCAGCAAAAGCAACAGCAACACTGACATTAGCTCATTATTTCTTTAACCACAGTGTGTGTACTGCTAGAGGTACATGTGATGATTTAGGAAGTAAACAGATAAGCACTTTTATCTTCAAGAGTTATCTATTCATCTTGATGTTTATTAGAAACAGATCTAGCTGTAATACACACAGTCCATGGTTTCTCAAATATTATTAAATAAAGAAAAATTGATTGGAAGTATTGAAAAGCAACTTGGGTTAAAGAACAATATTAAGTAATTTATCATAATAGAGGTACTTGGAAACAGAATATGGTTCCAGAATTTATAACACTATAGATGAATGGCTGAAGAGGCAAAAACACTGTTTGGAGCCATTTATTTGTTCTTACAATAACTTATTCATTTAATAAACATCTACTGGATAACAATTATGTGCCAGGTACCATGTTAGGCACAGTGGAGAGACAAAAAAGAAAAAAATGGTTCTTGACTTGAAGAATCTCACAGAAAAGGAATTATAAAATGGTAGTCCCGCATAAATAAGCACACGTTATAGTGGGAGTGTATTGGGGCCAGGTTATGGTGACAGAGTCAGTAGAGATTTGGAAAAATTTCCAAGAGGTGTCTTAGCCATCTGGAAGTAGATTATTGCACTCTAGGAAGAGCGGTTTGAGTTTTGGTCTCTACACCGGCTTGGCTTTCTATCTGAGTTAGTGTGTTAGTGTTCATATCCCTAGTGCTACTGTTTCTTTAACTGTGTGTCAGTGAGCAAGCTACCTAATCTTTTGGAGCTTCTGTTTTCTCATTTGTCAAGTGGAAAATTAATAGTGTATCTTTCTTAGCATTAAGTGTTGGCAGAGGGATCTCATTTATGAATCACTTGCCACAGTTCTTGGCACATCAAGTAACTTCTCTTTCTTATCTGGTCTTCTCTAACAGAAAAAAGAGCATATCTCACGAGATTTTTCTCTTGGGAGACGTCAGCAGCATATGCTTAGAATATGAGCAACTATATTACTTGCTCATTTTATCTTCATATTCAACAAACTATTAAAGAACATCTGCCATATAGCAGACCATTTACTCATTTTATTTCACTTAATTTGCATAAGAGTCCTGCTGACAAGATGACTATGTGGTGAAAAGTCGAGGGAAAAGGACAGAACTGCCCTGATTGCCACTGGAGCAGCTATATTTAGGTTTTGTACAGTTTGCTACAAAGGGCACCACATTTCTTTGTTATTTCTTCAGAGATGAAAAAACATGAGAAAATTTTCCTGACTTTGGGGAAGGAAAAGTAGCTGAAGACATAAGGAGTTACAGGCTGGGAATTTATTGCCTTGATCTCTGCTAGAGTATAAGTCCAGAGGTGTCACTAGACTCATTATCTCCCAGAATTTAGCTACTTTGCCTCATGAAATTCTTTGTTTTTCTAAATTTTGATTTTAAAAGTACATACCATAAAATCTACGATCTTAACCATTTCTAAGAATGCAGTTGAGTAGTGTGTCAATTATATTCACATTTTTGCGGGACAGATCTTATTTCCTAATCCAAAATGTGGTCATTTTGTACTAATTTGCTAATGTTTAAACCTAAGTTTTGGTCAGTTTTCTGAATTTATGCTACAGTTCAGAAAAAGTGTTATACGTCTCTTAAAGTGATTACACCAAATAAAATATCAGTGACTTTTGCAGTTAATTTATTGATGAATTATACAATTGGCTACAGAAATTAGAGATGGTAGGTTATTTAAGTGTAAAGTAAGAACAATGGTTTTTTGTAATGCTCTATATAAATTAGAAAGAGGAAGAAATTAATTCAATATGAAGACATTTTAACCAGCATAAAAAAAGAACTTCTGGCTCACACAAAATGGCATATATAGATGTTTCTTTTGATCCTCTCCACTTTGTACAAATATAAATTCTGGAAATAAATTCTTCTGTTCTTGTGGGCTTTGAGACTCCCCTGTCTCACCTATAAGAGAGATTCTTCCAGAACACTGACCCAATCTGGAAACTTCTTTGTGTCTCTGGGCCTCAGAAACACTTACACCACACAGAGAGTTCAGATTGCCCAATATAGGATGGGGTGGGGTTGGAATTCTGCACAATGTATGACCAACTGCTGGAAGCCTCCTTCAGGGAGACTCCCTATCTTTCCCAGAGGCACCAAGTAACCACCTCTGCCACCACAGGAAGAATCAGCATAGATCATTGGGCACCTCAAAGGCACCAAGTAGACATAGCATATCAAAGCACAGAAAAGGCTCTGAAAATTAAACTGTCCTTGGATCCAGACAAGGATAGAATCACAAAGGTAGCCCAGGACCAGCAATAAAATACAGGATTTATATAGGAGTGGAGTTTTCCTAACACAATAATGAAAGTATAGATATTTCACAGAATATATTTAAAAATCATCAAGAACTAGGAAAATAATTTGAATGAGAACACATAACCAAATGTTGACAATAAAGATATGAATCATATGTTGAAATTATCTGATGAATATTTTAAAGTAACCATCAAACAAATGCCTTAGTGATCCATTACAAACATGATAAAAACAAATAAAAAATAGGAAAATCTTAGTAAAAAATAGTAGATATAAAAAACCCAAATGCAAAAAAAAACCTCCACAAAATTGACAAAAAGCCTCCAAGCAATTATGATAAGTGAAAGATGATCTCATAAGGTTATGTACTGTGTGATTTCATTTACATGAAATATTTGAAATGATAAAATCATTGAAACTGGGAACAGTTGAGTGGTTATCACTACTAAGGGTTTGTTTTGTGGAAGGGAGGTAGATATGGTTATAAAAGGGAAAAGCGAATTTCTTGTGGGAGAAAACTATTCTGTATCTTTACAGTGGTGGTGGCTACAAAAGCATATATAAATTGCATATACCTAAACATCATAGTTGTGATTATTGCACAAATTTCCACTGGGGAAAACTGAATGGAGAATCCATAGACCTCTTTGTATTATCCCCCCAGTGCGTGTGTGTGTGTGTGTGTGTAGTACTGGGTTTGAGAACAGGACCTTGTGTTTGTTAGGCAAACACTCTACCACTGAACTATATCTCCAGCTCCTTCTCCATATTATTTCTTTTCTTTGAGGTGGAGGGATATTGGCACAGGGTCTTGTTATGCAGTTCAGGCTGGCCTTGAACTCACTATGCAGCCCAGGCTGGCTCAAACTCATAGTGATCCTCCTGCCTCAACCTGTCAAGTTCTGGGATTATAGCCATCACACTCAGCCTTCTGTATTATTTCTTAGATGTCTATGTGAAATTATAATTATCTCAAATTAAAAATTTAATTAAAAATTAAAGGGCTGAGATGTAGTGGAGTGGTAAACATGTGCTCAGCTTGTGTGAGGCCTTGGGTTCAATCTTTAGCACAAACAAAAACAAATGAAAAGAAAGTAACCTATGTTTCAGTGCCTGACTAAAATAAAATTAATTTTTTGATGTGTGACATGGAGAAGAGTGTTTTATTGTCAATTATTATTTTTTTGATTAAAGTAAATGCCAATGTTGGCATAAACTTTGTTATAAGCATAGTTTTGAAAACTACCTTTCTAATCAATTTTGAAGTACAGAACCTAAAATTTTTTTGCAGAACTTATTGCAACTTTAGTCAGTATATTTAGCAATTAAAACAGTGTAGGTGTTGTCTATATATTAGTGGTATAATTTATAAGAAATAAGTACTATATATATATATTTCATACATGTCCACTTTTTATTTTTTTTTGTCTTTTTTTTTTTTTTGGTTTTTCTCCGGTACCGGGAACCGAACTCACGACCTTGCGCTTGCCAGGCAGGCGCTTTGCCGCTGAGCTAAATTCCCAGCCCCTCATGTCCACTTTTTAAAGTGAGATAAAACTCTCTGTGGATAAAAGTACAAAAACAATAAAATCTGTATGAGTTCCCACTCAACAGAGCTGGCCAGAAGTTCACCGTCAATCATTTTGTGGAATACTTTAACCACCTTTTGATTTTCTGAGAACCTTAGGAGTTAGGCAGTCTGGAGAAAAAAAGAGAAGGGCCCTTGTCACTATGTCGTGATGACAAACATCGCATTCCTTCTTTCCAGGAGACTGAGCCTTCTGAGGGTGAGCTCTGTCACGCCCTGTATTCTCTCCATGCTAAGTTCTGCAGTGAGGACTTTCTCTAAACTGTAGTGCCTAATTCTCAATTCTTCACAAAGCTGTCCTCATCTTGGGACCTGTCACCTCTGATTTACTCTGTGTGCACAGAGGCAGAACTAGAAACCTGGTGGTTGTACTTCATTCTTGCCCTGAAAGGAGCTGCACATCTTTCAAAGTCCTCCATCTTAGCTACTCAACCCCATCCGTATGATGAGATTAGATAAAACTCTAGTATATATGCTACAGCCTGGGATCTGCTCTGCACTTCCTAATTCTTTGTTTTGTTTGTTAATTCATTTCTACTGAAAAGATAAAGAGGAAGGTATTTGGGCACTAAATGTGTAGTGTATCATCCTCCCAGGCACATAAAAATTTTTCAAAAGAAAATATTGTACAGATATACAATGGAATATTTTTAGCCATAAAAAGAATGAAATCTTGTCATTTGTGGCAACATGGATGGCACTGGAGGACATTAAGTTAAGAGAAATCAACCAGGCAGTGAAAGAAAAACACCATATGTTTTCACTTATTTGTGGAAACTAAATAGCCAATACTGTAGGAAAAATGGTTGGAATAGTGATCACTAGACGCTGGAAAGGGCAAGGTGAAGGTGAAGTGGAAAGAAGTTAAATAAGGAGCAGGAAAACACAAACAGGAGGAATTGGTTCTGCTTCTCTAGAGCCCAGCAGGAAAACTATTGGTTAAAATAATCTATGTACTAGAGGTGTACAAAATTCCCAACAAAAAAATGATTAGCATTTGAAGAATTGCAATGCTTATTACACTGATTTGCTTATTAAACATTCTGTCAAAATAGTATAATGTGCCCCATGAAGATGGGGCATATAACTATTGTCTCAATCAAATATTTTATTTGAAAATAAAAGGTGGGTAGCCAGAGAAAGATTAAAAGCTATCATCTGACAAAGCTAAATGTTCACTTTGACTCAGTTTATTCTTTCCATTGAAGATCTTAGAGTCTAAACAGAGCAACCAAGGCCCCAATACCCAGAACTATAGAGATAAACTAAAAACACTATTAATGGCAATGCTATACAATTAGTGAGGCATAAATTCAAACACGATGTTCAAAACAATTAACAACCACCCTAGAATAGCCATTAACCAATGAAAAGAGCCATTAGTACTAGAGTAGGGTTCCAGAAAACTCTGTTGGGTTGGATCAAAGAGAATTCTAGTGCAGTCTCAGGAGAAGATGTACAATAGTGGTGCAGCCACTCAAAGCGCTTGAATAAATAGCTACTTATTGGCCTGCATCAAAGTATTTCAATTTCAACAAAAGCATGACTGAGATATTGTTTACTAGCTTCGTATAAGCCCTGGATATATTTATCATTTTCTTCCTCTCAGCCGGAGCTACTTGTTAAACATGGTTTTTTTTGGCATGAACAGTCCTAAGAGGATTTCTTAAAAGTTATTTTCTATCCTGAGGTTAGGGTAGATTCTCCTTTCATTTGAGTCAATTCAGTCGGGACAAGCACTTTGTAAGTTCTGAAGACATGAACACTCTGCCCTTAAGATACTCATACTCAAACAGGTAGATTGACATAAAACAGACAATAATCATAGATTATCATGAGTGCTGTAAGATAAAAGGTATATATCTGGACCAGCCTGGAGCAAAGGGCCAAGGTCAGAACAAGTGTCCTGAAGGAGATTATTTGAACTCAGTTTTGAAACAGAAATTATTTGGTTGAAAAATGATGAAGGAGTAGAAGATTGGGGAGATGATGTTTGAAGGAGCGAGAAAATCATGATGTTACCAGGAAATCGTGAGAATAGGTTATTTGAATAGAACATGAAGTGAAGGACAAGAGCGGTTTCTGAGGTCACAGTCATGGAGTATTTTAATAGAATGCTAAGAAATTTGAAATTTATCCTGTACTTCATCGACTGCCCTTGAAGAGTTTTAAATAGAATATACACTCAACTGTATTTGCATTTTTCAAAAACAGCCTTGTTAGTAGGGCTACTACACTGAAAAATGTGAGTGTTTCTTAGAGTTATGCAATGTGGCAGCCCTGCTTGTTGCATTATAATAAAAGGATTTGAAAAGAGTAAAACTAAACGTAAAAATGCCATGTAAAACTGACTATTATGGAGAGAGCTGATCTGTTCCAGAGGAGTGGCATGCCACCCCACATGAAAAAACTGACCCATGCCTAAGGAACAGGGTCTCATCCATGTGACAAAGCAGACCTGGAGTGGCACCTGGCTCTGAGACAGCCAGCCCAAGAAGCAGTGCCTACCCCACATGAGGAAGCTGTCTCAGAGTGGTGTCCCATCCTCACAGGAAAGAGCTGATCTGACTGGAGGAGCAATACCCGATCCTACATATGAGATCAGACTGGCAGTAGTGTCTCACCCCATGTGAGGGAGCCCACTGACTCCTGACAGGCAGTGCCCCACCCCTGGATGAGCATGGCATAGGGCAGCAGAGGCAAAGCCTAACCAACCAACCTGATCCTGCATGAGAAAAACACCCAGGATAAGGAGCAACCAGACCTCATGACTGTTGATATTAAGTCCAAGAGCTTACTTGAGCCCCCATCAGACAGCAACCATAGCCAGTGTTGAATGAACAGAGGGAGGGGCAGCTAGTACAAGGAGGGCACCTCAAAGACTCATAGGTCCTAGAGCTAAGGATAGAAAATCATGTCTGACTGAATTCCAAGACTTCAGATCACAGAAAGAAACCATTCGTTCAATAACACATTAACATTTTCTTTGACTCAATCTTTTTTTGATTTTTCTATTTTGTATTATTATCTTTGCTTCACTAGACTTGGGGGGGTTCTCCCCTGTTTTCTCTTTTTTATGTTTCTTTCTTGTCCTTTTATCTTTGTTCCCCTATGGACAAGGGTGGTACTTTATTGGTCCTTAGGGTTTGTCAGTATTTGGTTTGCATTTAATGCTATAATTGATGCTGATAATTAATATTATAGCCAAGCTGACATAGGCATTGCTATCACTGGTTTCCATGAGATGCCAATAGCAAGGTTGCATTGGGGTTATTAACCATACTGTAGCCCATTCTAGGAGACCTGGGCACTTGGCCCAATGTGCTGAAACTTTGCCTCTCAAGTAAATGGAGGTGGTTGGATCTGGGGACAAAGGCAAAGACCAATAGTTAGCCACACCCAGAAGACAGCACTGAAAATTAGACATTAACTGAAAAGGTCTTCGTACAACAGTACATCTTCACCTTACAAACATTCAAATTGTGAACTTTCACAAGTGTACTGCATAAGACTGACTTTGTTGGCTTATGAACGAATCTGAGTTATCAAGAATTGTCTTGGAATGGTGCTCATTTGTAATTTGGGGATTTATTGTAGCAGCAAAATTTCTGCTGTAATGAATACACAAAGCTCAACACAAAACAAACAAACAAAATTAGAAACATGAGAAGACAAGCCAAAAAAATGCTTCCAAAACCTATCAACTCCCCCAAATTGAACCAAGATTTAAAATCCTTGAATAATCTGATAATAGGCAATGAAATTAAAGCGGTAATAAATAATCTACCAACTAAGAAAGGTCCAGTTCTGGACAGGTTCACTGCTGAACTCTATAAAAACTTCAGGGAGGTTCTAACACCAGTACTCCTCTAGGCTTTTAATGAAATCTAAAGGGAAGGAGTACTCCCAAAGTCCTTCCTGAAAACTACTATTGCCCGGATTCCAAAACCCAGCAACAGTCCAACCAAAAAGAAGAACTACATAGACCAATCTCTTTAATAAATGTAGATGCAAAAATGCTCAACAAGGTGCTGACAAACAGAATGTAACAAATTATAAAAAATATCATATATCATAAGTAGGCTTCATCCTAGTGATGCAAGGATGATTCAGCATATGTAAATCAATACATGTAATACATCAGGTAAAAAGAAACAAGGACAAAAATCACATGATCATCTCAATACACACAGAAAACAGCCTTCATCTCAGTACACACCAAAAAAAGAAAGATTTACAAAAAATACAACATCCTTTCATGATAAAAACATTGAAGAAAATAGGTGTAGAAGAACCTTATATCAATCTGATAAAGGCCATTTGTGACAAAACTACTGGAAACGTCATATTAAATGGGGAAAAACTGAAACCTTTCTCTCTAAATCCAGGAACAAGATAACAATGCCAACCATCACCATTCCTGTTCAACATAGTTCTCAAAATATTAGCAAGAGCAATTTGGCAAGAAAAAGAAATAAAAGGAATATGAATAGGAAGTTAAACTATCATTATTGGTAGATAACATGATCCTTTATATAGAAGACTACAAAACCTCCACCAAAAGTCTCCTGGAATTAATAATCAAATTCAGTAATGTTTCAGAATAAAAACTCAACATACAAAAATCCATAGCATTCCCATACATAAATAATGAACCCACTGAGAAAGAAATTAGGATACAATATCACTCATAATAACACCAAAAAAAGTTAAAAATTTAGGTATTAACCTAAGGAAGTGAAAGACATATACAATGAAAACTATAGTGCTCTGAAAAAGAAAATTGAAGAGGACATCAGAAAATGGAAAGATATCCCTGTTCCTGGATAGGAAGAACTAATTTAGTCAAAATGGCCATAATTCCAAAATTGATAGACTTAATGCAGTCCCAAACAAAATTTCAACAGCATTCGTCACCTGAATTTTCCATTTTATTAGAGTACAGGTTCTAAAAGTAGTTACTGATAATCTTCTGAATTTCAGGAGAATCTAATGTGGCTTCATTTTTTTTTCATTTCTAATGGAAAAAATTTGGGTTTTTTCTTTATTTAGGTAAGATTGGCTTAAGATTTTGTCTATTTTATTCAATCTTTCAAAGAATCAACTCTTCAATTCATTGGTTCTTTCTACCTTTTCAGCCTCAATTTCATCAGTTTCTGCTCTGAGCTTTATAATTTCCTTCCTCATACTAGCTTTGAGTTTAGATTGTTCCTGCTTTTCTATGACCTGGAGGTGCATTATTAGGTTATTTAATGGAAATCACTCTGGTTTTCTGGTGTGGGAATTCACTGCTATACAATTCCTTCTTAGGACTGCTGTCCCATAGGTTCCAATATGTCATACTGGCATTATCATTTGATTGTAGAAATTGTCTAATATCTTTATTAATTTCATCTGTTACCCATGGATTATTCACAAGGGTATTAAATAATTTCCATGTTTTCACATAATTTCTCTTGTGTCTTTTGCCATTGATTTTTAGTTTGTTTGCACTGAGTCAATAATATGCATGGGACAAATTTGATTATTTTGTGTTTACATAAGCATGTTTTATGGGATTGTATGTGATCTATTTTGGTGAAATTCCCATGTGCTGCTGAGAAGAATGTATATTCTCTTGTTCAGTGGAAAACTATTAACACCTACTAAGTCCATTTGTTCAAAAGTTTATTTCGACTCTCATATTTCTTTGTTGACTTTTTGTATGATTGATCTACTTTTGACAGCAGGGTATTGAGGTTCCCAATTACAATTTTATTGGTGTTTATCTGATTTTTCATGTCCATTAGTGTTTATTTTATGAAGTGTGCACCAGTTTGGTGCATGGAAGTTTATAATTGCTATCTCTTCATGTTGAATTGTTCCCTTAACCAATAAGAAATGTAAGACTTCTTTGTTTCTGCTGATCAGTCTTGGCTTGAAATCTACTTTGTTTGAAATTAGAATAGCAAATACTGCTTTTTTCCTAGTTCCAATTGCATGCAGTATTATTTTCCATCCTTCGACTTTTACTTTGTGAGTTGATTTTTGAGCCAAATGTGTTTACCTGCACTGTACATTGTTGAGTTTTGCTCCGTGATCCATATAGCCAAACTGTGTCTTTTGATTGGGGAACTGAGACTGTCAAAAGTGAGAGTTATTACTGAGAGGTATTGAATTATTACTGTCATTGAATTATTTTCTTGCTGCTGATTTCTTATCTTTTCCTTTGCTTAGATTCTCATCAAACCAGGTATATATATACTAATTGGCATTTTTTTTGCCTCACCGTCTCTTTTTAGGATATCTTTGAGAATTTTTTTGTAGTGCTGGTTTGGTGGTCATGAATTTTTTGAGGTGCTCCTTGTCATGGAAATATTTTATTTGCTCTGTCAATTTTAAGGGAAATCCCGCAAGACACAAATTGAAGTTTCAAATTCTTAACTTTTGGGGTTTGAAGCACTTCCCTCCAAGCCCTCCTGGCCATTAAGATTTGTGATGAAAAGTTTGCTTTAATTCTAATGAGTTTAACATTATATGTCATTGGTTGTCTTTCTCTCACAGGCTTTAACATTTTGTCCCTGTGATGGATTTCTAGCACTTTGAGTATAATGTTGTGTGAAGAGGTTCTCTGGCTATTTGGGGTTCTATATGCCTCATTTACCTATACATTTATTTTTTTCCCTCTGTTTAGGAAGTTTTCTGCCATTATTTATGTAAACTGTTTTTTTTTCTGCTACTTGTGTTTTCTTCTGATCTTTTGTTTATTGTAGTGATTCTCAGACTAGTGTTCTTTGCATCATCTAGCACTTGGACACATTTTTTATGTTCTCTTGTTACTTTAGGTGGTTTTTAGTAGTTGGTTTTTGAAGGCATTATTGCTTCTGAATTTCTGAAATTCTCTCCTCACATTGTTTGGTCCTGCTGCCCAAAATTTCTACATAATTTTTCAAAATTTATTTTTATTAGTGCATATTTGCCATCCATAATGATCACACGCATCATAGGAAATTTTTACCTGTATATAATATGTCTTAATTCTTTTTCTACCATTCCTCTCCTCTTCCCTCCCTCCAACCCTTCTTCACCTCCCTGTTTATACAGCCCTTGTTTCCACTTTTCCCTTCCATTCTCTTTTTTGTCCCTTTAGTCTTTCTTCCCTTCCTTCTCCCCACTCCCTTGTTCCCTTTCACATTTGAGCATGTTTTTCCTATTTCCCAATACCTATCCCCCATTTTGCTTTTTTACTCTTTTGAGTTTCTTACACAAAAAAAACAACATGATATTTAAACTTGTGTCTTTATTTCACTTAATGTTTTGGTCTTCAGGTGCAGCCATTTACCTAAAAATGACTCAAGTTTATCCTTCTACGTGGAAGAGTAGTACTCCATTGTATATAAATACCGTATTTTCTTTTTCTGTTCATCTATTGATGACATACAGGCTGTTTCCAAAACTCAGCTACTATAAATTGTGCTGCTATAGCATGGGTATGTATATATCATGTGCTATCATGCTTTTAACTCTTTGAGGAAGATACCTAGGTACAGCTGGGTAAAATGGAACATCTAGTTTTAGTTTATTGAGGAAACTCTATACTGATTTCCATAGTGGTTGCACCAATGTACACTCCCATAAGCAATGGACAATTGTTCCTCCCCCCCCCCCAGCCTGGCCAGCATTTATTATTGGTTGATTTCTTGATGATAGCCATTGTTTCTGGAGTTAGATGGAATCTCAAGGTTGTTTTAATTTGAATTTTTCAAATGACCAGTGGAGCTAAACATTTTTAATATATTTATTGCCCATTTGTACTTCTACATCTGAGAACTGTCCATTCATTTCAGATGCCTATGGGTCTTTACATTTGGGAGGTCTAATTTTCTAAGCTTTTTTATGTATTCTGGATATTAGTCCTTTGTCTAGAATTTGCTAGCAACACATTTTCCCATCCTGTAGAATGTCTCTTGACTCTGCTGGTGGTTTCCTTTGCTGTGCAGAAAACTTTTAATTTCCTGTGATCTTATTTGTTATTCTTCAAATTATTTCTTGTTCAACTGCTGTTCTGTTCTGAAAGCCTGGGCCTACACTCATGTCTCCAAGTGTTATACCTATGCTATCTTCCAGAAGATTGTTTCTGTTTTAATATTTAGATATTTGATTCATTTTGATTTTAGTTTAGTGGATGGTGGGAAATATGGGTCTAAGTTCAGTCCTTTACATATGGAAAGCCAATTTTTCCAGCACTATTTATTTATTTATTTTTATTTTAAAGAGTAAAAGAAGGACAACAAAGCAGTAGGGGGATACACTGAATTACAAAGTGGTAAGGCATTATCAATTGTTGTTATTTTACCTATTGGTATCTTCAACATAGTTTCTCAGGAAAACAAATAGACAAATAATAGTGAGTTACAGACAGAAATGGCAGGAAATTATCAATGGTTGTTGTACAATACCCAGGTTTCTCCAAAGTGATCTCTAGGGAAAACAAATAGAGCTATACATGAGTGAACAATCAAATAATTATTGACTATTCTCACTTGTTGTTGTTGCAAACTCAAAGTAACAAGACATACATCCGTTTACGAAATAGCGTAGGAGCAATACAAACATTGCCAAGTTGTGGACAGATTGGTAGGAAATCATCAATGGCTGCTGCAATTCATGTTGGCATCCTCAAAGTGGTTTCTCAGGAGAACAAAGATATGCAAGAAAGATCCAACAAGTAGTTACAGCCCAAGGGTTGCGAAAACTAGCGGGATGCCTCCTCATCAGTGACTCCCCTCACTGAGGTGTGACGGCTGGTAGGCCAGGACTGAAAAAAAGGACCGAGAGACAAGCGCCCGTGTCCAGCAATGGGCCGTCCACTTTTTTCTCCATACTCATGATTTTGCAGGGCTCCTCCTTCTCCATGAAGGCAGTTCTACAGAATCTGAATATTGGGCACCCGTGTAATCCCTGAAGTCTCGGTGCAGACCTCTCCGGAGCTCCACTCTCTCCTCCACCACAGCCTGTACAGTTAGGGGGAGAATGGCCTCCAGGGCATCTCCCCAGGTACTGCACAAGGTCCTTCTGGTTTCCAGATCCCAAATGGCTCCCTTGTCCTCAGTCAGCTCGACCTCTGAGTCGTCGGGCGTCGGTACTCTCCTGTTCTCAGAGTCCTTGTTCATCAGCTGCTCCTCCCCTGACTCCGGACCTTTCTGGCTCTCAAGGGCAGGGCCAAGAGCGACCCGCCCTGTGGCATGTTTTCCCAGAGGTTTCTCCATGTCGGGGTGGTTCATGCACATCTCTGGGCAGGCTTATTGTGTTGGTGCTTCTTTGTGGCATGGTGGTTCTCTACCCCGTGGTGTTGTCCTGCCTCCTGGATTTGCTTTGGTGAGTCGGTGGTGCCAGGTTGCATCTTACTGTTTTCTCATTTTCTTCTTTTGTTTTTGGTTTACTTGTTTTCTGCATTGAGGCTTGTAAATTGCTTATAGTAGGTAGCTTTGTTTCTAGTACCAAAATCTCTTAAGGAAATGTCTTCCAGGCATAGCTGGCTTTTTGCCTTTAAATCTATCCAGGATTCTGCCTCTTCTGTTTATTAAGAATGAACAGTAGCAGGAGTACGGTTGGCCTAGCACCCAGTTCTTTGGTGCTGGATTGCAATACTGTTTATGACCCCCAGACAGTCTAGGTTTGGCATACAAACAAGGTCAGTTGATTAAAACTATGTCACATTTCTCAAAGTGGTGCAAGCAGTAATAACAATACCATCAAACATAGACCAGAAAATGACAAGCTGTGATAACAAATACTTTGACACTTTTCACCCTAGCTATAAGATTCATACTTACAGAACAAAATCTATGACAAGTGAGAAAATTAAATACAGTAAATATCCACACAGTAGAGCAATTTTACCCTAAGAGGAGAATATCTAAAGGGGAGAAGAAGAGAAAATAGGTAAATGAAAGAAGACAGAGAATAGAAGTAGGGCTGAAGAACAAAAGACAGTTATCCAAGCCGCAGGAAATTGATGAAGACAGTAGGGAAAGAAAGAAGGATAAACCAAAAACAAGAACAGAACAAAACAAAACAAAAATAAAAACAATGTTCACACTCAGAAAAAATAAAAACAAGTAATGAAAAAAGAAAACCCAACAAATAAAATTTTAAAAGACACCAAAAGTAAAGAAAAAAGAAAAAAATTGATTTTTAATTTCAAGCCTGAGATTGTCTTCTGGAGTCTTTAGTTTTACGGTGGTGTCCACAAGGTGACTTTTCTCTTCCTGGTAGACAAGGGAGGCACAGAGAGCCCAGATCCATGCTGGATAATACCGGTAAGCTGGCAGGAAGATTAGGGTGGGGTGCTGGCTCTGGACCTTTCCAATCTACAGAAATTCAGGTTGAACCTGGCCTCTAGTTGTGGGTATGACCTGAGCCATTTAGTTATAGCATTTTGGGTATGCCTTTGCAGCCTGTCCATGGCTCCCTGACTATGGATGTCTCCTTTGTTTGCCCCTCCCCTAGTCACTGTAGAAGTGTAGCACTGGGAATCTTGAGATTAAATCGACACTCACCTTCTCTGAGTCTCAGGTTCAGTTGGCCCCTCCCTAAAATAAGGTCCAACCAGGCACTCTGTCCAGGGGATATGACAGACACTTGGACTGAAGTCACTAACTACGTACTGTACAACAGAGCATTCATTGCTCATTCCACTGGTGCATTTCTCCCTCACAGCCTCTGGTGTTGCCTGTTTTCACTGTGTTTATGAAGATTCCATCTTCCTTTTTCTTGAAACAACCAGAAGAAAAGTACAGATTACACCCTCTTTTCATGTATTGTGATCTGTCTCTTCAATTTCTCTATAGGCTCCAATTTCTCTTCAGATCCTTCCTAGGCCCCAAGGTCTTCCTCTGCCATTTTTTTCTTCTCCAGCTTGTTGTTCTCCATTGTCTGGATTTTGAATTTTGAAGAAGCTGATTCATTGCTGCCTATCACTTCATCTTCCCAGAAGTCTCCTTTATATGAGCCTTAATCTCCTGGATTTCTGATTGAAACCTTTTCATGGGCTCTCATTCTTTGATAAACTGGTCATTCATGTTTGCATCTTTTTGTTTAGCTCATCTGTTGGTTTCTGTGAGGTGACAGGTCCTGAAAACAAGGCGCATCAGATGAACAGAAAACAACAGAGACAAAGTTATGGGATTGGGGGGCTACAGCCTCTAGGACTGAAGCCCCAATTGCAAATTTCTGAAGCCTTTTTTTATGACTCTCTAACATAAAACAGGAATAGGGGAAATGGGAGGAATGATTAACAAGATTAGTAAAGACATTATAGTTTACCCATACCAGGAGCTGTACTTTGGCCTTCCTAGCCATTATGTTATCATTCCTTCAGGCATATCTTAGCAAAACATCTCATGGTATCCCAGAAGCATTCCACTGAGACTAAGGTCCTGTTTTCATTTCCTTTTATGCCAATTCTTTTGCTAAACTTCCTTCAAAAAACAATCATATGGCCTGGTGAGGCTCAAAGTCCCGTATAGGTTATGCACTGTAAGGTAAACTATTGAATTTCCTTCTCCACATTCATCTACTTTTTCATTAGTCTCTTCTGAAAGCTCCTGAATTGTTTTGGTTATCACTTCCGTTATTGTTCAGTTATATCTTCTCTAATCTTGTTGAATACCTTTTTTTATTTTAAAAATAAAAGGAGGAAAACATTAACAGACAGATAACCTTTTGAATACCTTTTTGAACTGTTTTCTAACTGTCTCTTTTATCCTTTTGAGTAATTTATGTGGGTGACTTATAATATTCTGCCCTTTGTTGCTACCAGATTGGTTTGTGGGAAGCTGTAAGTTTCAAGAAACATTTTGTTGCCTTGCTTTCTCATGCTTCTATTGTTTTCTTTGTTTTGTGTGTGTGTGCTGATGTTTGTGGAAACTTGTAGTCTGAAGATGTGGTTCCTTTTTCAAAGTAATGTACTTTGAGCATGGCTAACTGTAATCCTCTGACCCTTTTTATTATTAAAATCTGATCCTTTCTATTATTTCAAGGGGGAAAGATTCAGTTTGTTAGCATATAAAACATGTCCTCTGGGAATGTATTCTAGTATTTTAATGTCAAAAGGTACTCTGAGTATTGGCTAACAGAAAAAAGTGACAATTATGCAACCTATTAATATCAAGTGAATCAGGTACAGTAATGTCTTCCAAGACAAATTAGATATTAATATATAAGAAGAATCAACTGTATTCTGCCCTTAATCCTAGAGAAGAAATTTACAATTATGGTGTAAATGTCAAGTCAACTCAGCTAATATGTACTAAATATAACAAATATATCTCCACTAATTGTAGAAAAGAATTCAACAGTAATTTTACAGACTTAACTATCAAAAGATTAACAAAGCTTTATGGCTATACTATTAAATATACAGGGTTTGGGAATGAGGAAATGCAAGAAAAAACTTTTAATCCTTAAGCTCTATGATATGAGAAGGAGGAGAGAAAAGTAGTACAAAACATTACACTGGGGAAGAAGGGGATATTTATAGACTTAGGTAAAGATAAGAGAAAAATGAAAAGAAGTAGATAAAAGAAAAAGGGAGAAAAGAAAGCAATCCATAGAGAGTAAAATTAAGGCAGACATAACTAAGGGGAGAAAAATTAAAAGAGAGAATAGGAAAAAATAAAGAAAAACTAAGTATGAAAAAAGATACAAGCAAGGAAGAAGGATGAAGAAAAATTCCCCAAGCCCCAGGAAATTGGTGAAAAATAAAAAATGGGAAAGAAGATAAAAAGAAAATAAAAAACAAATTTAAAAAACTAAAAACAAACATTTGATTGCACACACTCAAATAAAAGAAATAAACCAACCAAACAAAAGAAAAAAAATATTTTTTTTCTGCGATTTTGAATGTGTGATTTCATTTTGGGATCTACAGTTTTGGAGGCAGTGTCCAATTCAAGATGTGTCCCTACTCATGCTGGTAGTTAAAGAGGGCAGTCAAATTACAGATACATGCTCAGTGTAGTTACTAACAGATAGTAGTATTAGGGTAAGGGTACCATTTCTGCTACTTTCAAATCCAGAGTGGATCAGGCTGAACCTGTCCTTTGGCATGGGGTTAGGGCCTGAGTCCTTTACCTTCAACCCCTCTGGTGGTCTCTTCCTGGCCTGACGGGAGCTCCCTGACCATGGCTGTTCCCTGTGGTGGTCCCTCATCCAGTCACTGTGAAATTATAATATTAGGAGATTTGAAATGCAGCCAACCCAGGGCTGGTCTGAGTCCCAGGTTCAGTCAACTATGCCCTGGAATGCAATCTGACCACTCTCTCTAGTGGATGTGAGAAGCATTTGAACTGGAGTCACTCACCAGCTGTTGCAGCACATAGTATCCATTTGTCTGAACCACTGCTGTGTTTCTTCCTTAAGACTTCTGGAGTCTCACGCTTTCACCTGTCTTGTAGATTTGGTCTTCCTTTTTCCCCAGCCATAAATCTGGAACCAGGGAGAAAGTGTAGATTGCCATTTTTCATTGTGTTGTGTTCTGTCTCTTCAATTTCTCTGTGGGTTCCCATTTTCTTATCAGAACCTTCCTGGTCCCCAA
The DNA here is from genome assembly GCF_000276665.1 of Chinchilla lanigera. Classification (NCBI taxonomy): domain Eukaryota; kingdom Metazoa; phylum Chordata; class Mammalia; order Rodentia; family Chinchillidae; genus Chinchilla; species Chinchilla lanigera. The sequence continues at coordinate 1,662,842 of NW_004955543.1, read as the reverse complement.
GGATCCATGTCCTTCCTTCTTTTTTTTTTTCTCCAAACTGTTATTTTCCAGTGTCTGGAGTCCAAATCTTGGAGAGGCTGATTTGTTAATGCTTACCACTCTGCCATTTTTCCAGCAGTCCCTCATGGAAGAGTATCGCTTTGTAGCATTTTACATCACAACTGTCCCCATATTTCAACCACATTGTAGGGTAAGTTGGCTTTATGAGCTAGCCTTGGAATCTGACAACCATTTATAAAAGGTTTCCCATTAAAAAATGAATTCTGCACTGTACTTCAGGCAACTGACATACAAATGAACTTTGCAGTTCAGGCCATTTGTAAATTAGCAATGGCACGTTTGTGATTATAAATGTCAGGTGATATTTCTGCCAATAAATGCTATTAGAATTCTAATGAGAAACCCCTTCTATATTAAAGATTCTGGAAGGAGTTCTACAAATGTGAAAAAGAAAGCATATTGGCCAAGAAAAACAGCAAAAACTAGGAAATTAAAGCAGGGATTTCCTAGGATATATTTAGGGGTCATTGCTGGAGTAACTGGCTTGGATGGGAAATCTTGGATGGAGCCAGATTATAGAAATATATAAAGGTCTGTATCGGAGCAAGAATAGAAGTACATAGGAAGTCTGGAAATACTCTCAACCAACTTGGACACAGAACAACAAAAAACCAGATATATAAATCTCCACGTATAGATATATGGCACATGTGGCTTTGTACTCCAAATGGTTCATCCTTTTATTATATTTCCAACTTCAGTGAACGAAACCACCCATCCACAGGAAGTAAAAGCATGATTAAGTTTTCTTGACATCTTCCCTTTCATTTCCACACACAGGCCATCACAATTCCTGGGAACTTTAACCCACAAACATATCCTAAGCTCACTCTGTTCTTTCCAGCTGTAGTATTCTCTGCTTCTCTCTTCATAGTCCAAACCACCAAAATCTGTCACCTGCAGTCTCAATATCCTCTTGCATGCATGATTGCCACTGTCAATCAATCCATTCCATAACTTTACAGAAAGCCACTCAGATTGTTTTATACATGCTTTCAACTCCTCAGTGGTTTTGCTTTTATAAAATCAAACTTCTTAACCCTTTCATGGTTTGTTTCCGAATGTATCTTCAGTCACACCTTGAAGCACACATCCTTTATTCTCCATACTCTACCACGATAGCCTTCTTTCAGTTTTTCCTTCTTCCCATCTTCCCTATTGCCACAGGACTTTGAACACACCATTCTCTCAGCCTGGAATGCCGGGGATGCAGCTCAGTGGCATAAGTGCCTGCCTGGCAAGTGCAAGGTCCTCAGTTCAATTCCCGGTACCAAATAATAATAATAATAACAATAATTAATAATAATAATAATAAGCAGCTTAATGCCTATTCAGTCTTCAAACCTTCAAATCTGTACACCATAGCAATTCCCCTGAGAAGCCCACCTTAATTTGCTGGTCTAAATTAGGCCCTCACATTATTTTTTCACACCATGTGTAAGTTTTCTTCTCTCACATCTTTCAAGTTTAGACTTTTAGATTTAGTTATATAATTTTTAAAACCTGTTTCCTTCATTGCACTGTAAGCTCCATGAGGGAAATGGCTGGATTTCTATAGTTTTTCATCATATACTTGATTTTTAGGAGAGTTGTCTTGGTTACTTTTCTCTCGCTGCTGGGACAAAAATACCTGACACCCAAAATTAAGGAAGGAAAGGTTTATTTCGCTTACAGTTCATGGAAGTTTCAGTCCGTACTTGGCAGATTATAAGGCAGAGTGGCACATGGCAAAGAGCTACAGCTCAGGGTGGCAGAACACAGCTAAGCAGCAACCACACACCAGGGAGGAATGCCCCAAGCACTCTTTTCCTCTCCCTTACATATGCAAACTATCCACCCCAGGGCAGGTGTAGCTTTCAAATCCATATTCAAACTCTAAAAGCCTGCCCCATGGCCACATGAGGTTTTGGGGGGACACACAGACATAAACCATAACAAGAGTGAACAATACAAATTGATACTGAACGGAAATTTGAATCCAATCTCCTTGTGTCCTGGCACTTCTAACCATACTAACCTCCTTACTGTTATACTAACACACCCCGTGAACACTATCATGTGGAGGGTTTGACACTTTTTCTTCTGCTTAGAGAACACTTCCTCTAGCTTACTTCTTCAGATCATTCAGGTCTCTGCTCTAACATCTCCTCTTTAAGCAGATGTTAGTGGCATGCACCCTTCCAGAAAGTACTACTATGTGGTGACAGTGAGTAAGGATTATTAACGTAGTCCCAGTGGAATAGTCCTGCAGTTTCATAAGAGCAGGAATGTTGATTTGTTTTGTTTACTCTTATATCCCCAATGCTTATAATACCACTTGCAATATCATTGGCACTCAACAAATATTTATTGGACAAAAATCAATTATTCCAGGTACTTATGCAAAGCTTCTATACCAAGTAAGTGGCCAATTTGAAATACCATTGAAAAGTGAAGATCTTTGGAGAATTAGTAGGGAAATAGCCACAACAATTTAAATGGGGAATAAATATTGGCAGACTTACTAGTACTTGGGGATTCTATTCTTCCAGGTTTATTGAGATACAGTTGACAAATAAAAATTTATAATGTTGTTTTGAGCATTATACAATGTACACATATATTGAAACATCACATGATACCCAATAAATATGTAGAATTTCTATGTATCAATTACAATTTTTTAAGAAATAGAAAACGTATATATTGAAGGAGTATTACTTGGTGTTTTGACTTACATACACATTGTGAAATTATTATGACAAGCTAATTAACATATGCATAACCTCATATAGGCATTGGAGATTCTTTTAGCTCAAATTATATTAATGAAGAATGCATTTTTAGGACCTGGACCTCCTTTGAATGTCTAACATATGTGGGAGTGAAGGATGTCTCAGCTTATATTTTTCTTTCTCTCAGAATTACCTAACATTGACTCGAAAATTGTTCTCATTAATATGATCTTCCTAATTAATATAATGTGCAAACTCCTCAAGGAAAGAGATTATGTTTCCCTCTTGTCTCCAGTAAGGACTCAATTGTTATCAAAGTTAATAGAATTAGCCCCATTTTCTGAAACTACTTTTATTGGGACCAGTGATCTCTTGCCCTCAGCTTTCCTTTCTCCCAGAAATACTTAAATTCATAGATAATGAAGACAGGTGCTGTAATGATTGCTTCCGAAATAATGGCTCAGAGTTCTCAGATGAATAAAAATACTGTTTTTTCCAGTTAGCAAATCAGTCTATTAGAGAAATAGAATACAGATGTATTTCCTAGTATACCTAAAGAACTATGGCTTCTGCCCAAGGGGTCCAAATAGTTGTACATTTCATAACTATAATTATTTGCTACAAATAAATACTGGACCAATTCACAGGGTTATAGTGAGGTTCATAATTTACATCACTGTGTGAAGGTCATGAGTGTGATTCAAACATCAGAGATGAAATACAAAGTGAACTAAAGGAAACATGGTAGTTAACATGGTTGTTCTTCTGTCTTCTATTTCTATGCTGAAAGAAACTGTCAATGAGTCTTTGGTTGACCAGTATTGTATGTCTATATCTGTTTTCATGAGAAGCCACTTTGAAGATATCAATATGTAATACAACCACCATTGTTAATTCCCTACCACTTTGTTTGTAACTCTGTATTGTCTGTACTGTGCTTGTGATATGTTGTAAAATGTTGTATGTCTGTTAATGTTTCCCTCCTCTTATCTTTAAAATAAAACAAAACAAAACAAAAGAACAAAAAAAGCAAAGTGAACTAAAGGAAAGTTTTCAGCTTTCCTGAGGTTACTAGTTAACAAATCTAAAGTTTTGGTTTTTTTGTTCTTCTATGGGCTCTGTGCCCTTTCAAGTTTCTTAAACAGAATATAACAGTATAACAGAATAATAACTATGGAATACAAATAGCCAGGTTTTGAGGTTCTTAGGTGAATATGAACCTCAGACTATCCTATTATTCTGAATTGTTCCAACAGTAAAGGGAAAGGCAGTGGATATCTTTTCCTTCATTCTTATAAAGACATCAACGGAATAATGCCAGGCTTCTTCCATTATGGAAATAGTAGGCAGTTATAATAGGGACAGAATCCAAACACCATTCAAAGCTTCAGCCTACCACATCTGTTTACAATGACTCCAATGTTTAGGTATGGAGGAAGTGTCCGGCAAGGGTCCATTCTAACACTGTAAATTGATTATTTGTAGCTTTCAGTCTTCTATGAAAATGACCCTTTCCCATAAGCCAGGCTCCTAAATTTCTGGTCTGACATGAGAGGAGCATGTTAGAATTATCCCAGGTATATAGCTGAATGTTCCTGGAGATATTTCTGCCTCCTTTGTCCTGTTATATCAATGCACATTCCTGTTTTTGTTCCAGTACTATGCCAGTTTTATCACTGCTACCTTGTAAGATAGATGGAAGTCAAGTAATGTAATGCCTCTTGATTTGCTCTTGTGGCCCAGGATTGCTTGTGCCATTTTGGGTCCCTTCTGATTCCATAGAATTTTAAGATTGTTTTCTCTAGATTTGTGCAGTATGCTGCTGTTATTTTGATAGGGACTGCACTGAATCTGCTTAACAGTTTTGGGAGTGCAGTCATTTTGACAATATTGGTTCTGCAGGGAGCAACTTCCCATTTTCTTATCTCCCTTCAATCTCCTTTTTCAGAATACCATAGTTTTCTTTGTAGAGGTCCTTCACTTTCTTGGTTAGCTTGATTCATAGATATTTCATTTTTCCCGAAGCTATTGTGAATGGTATTGTTTTCATAATTGAGTTGGTTATCAATGTGCACAAATGCCAATGATTTTTTTGTGTTGATCTTGTATCCTGCTATATTGCTGAAATCTGATAATAATCCTAAGAGGTTTTTGGTGAAATTATTTGGGTCTTCTATGTAGAGTATTATGTCATCTGCAAATAATGATAATATGAATTCTTCCTCTCCTATATGTATCCCTTTTATTTCTTTCTCTTGTCTGATGGCTCTGGATAATGTTGCATGCACTATGTGGAATAGAAGAGATGAAGTGGGTATACTTGTCTTGGTCCTGATTTCAGGGAAAATGCTTTTTGTTTTTTCCCATTTAGCAGGATGCTGGCTATTGGTTTGTGATAAACAGCTTTTGTCAAGGTCCTGCTATACATGTTTTCTTCATGGTTTTCATCATGAAGGGGCATTGGATTTTGTCAAAAGTCTTTTATGCATCTATTGCTATGATTATGTAGTTTTTAACCTTGTTTCTGTGTATGTGATGTATTACATTTATTTAAAGGACTTAAAACAGTATCCAGCTCACAGAACCTCAACACTCAATAAAGGGTAATTATTGCTATTCTTCAGTTAGCTAAGAGGTAGGAATTAGCAAGTTGTATGAATCCAAACTAATTATGCCTAACTTTAAGATTCATTGTTTTTAAGTTTCTCTCTTTCATTATATGGATATCTTGCTTGTTTGGCCTTGGGTTTCTAAATTTTAAAAAAACCTATTTGGCCATACTCCCAAAATTGTTACACAGATTTAATACAATCCGAATCAAAATACCATTCACATACTGCACAGATCTAGAGAAAACATTCCTAAAATTTATCTAGAAACAGAAGAGACTTAGAATAGCAAAGGCAATTCTGAGCAGAAAAGGCAAAGCAGTAGGCATCACAATCCCTGACTTGAAATACTTCTAGAAAGCTGCTGTGACAAAATCAGCATGGTACTGGCAAAAAAAAAAAACCTGAGGATCAATGGAACAGATTAGAAGATTCAGACATAACTACAACCACATTCAGTCACCTTATCTTTGACAAATTGGGCCTAACATGTTCACTGGAAGAAAGATAGCCTCTTTAATAAGTGGTGCTGGAAAAAGTGGATTTCCATATGCCAGGCCCAGGTCTATCACAATGCACTAAACTAAAGTCAAAGTAGATCAAAGATCTAAATATTAAAACAGAAACACTAACTCTACTGGAAGAGAAAGTACATGGAAATCTTGAAGACAAAGAGGTAGGTAGAGAGTTCTTGAGCAAAACCAAACTGCATGGAAAATACTTCAAAGAATCAAAAACTAGGATCTCATCTTATTTTTTCTGGGATCCCATCTTATAAAAAAGTTTTTGTACATCAAAGGAAATCAGCAACAGAGTGAAAAGAAAACCCACAAACTGGGAAAAAATTTTAGCCAATTGTCTCTCAGACAAAGGACTTATATCTAGAACATATAAAGAATTTTTTAAAAATGAGGCCCCCAAAATTCAAAGACTGAATCCAAAAATGGCATCTGAGATGAATACATACTTCTCAGATGAAGAAATACAAATGGTAAATAAATATATGAAAAGATGTTCATCATTGGTGATCAGAGAAATGAAAATTAAAACAACACTGAGATTCCATCTCACCCCAGAAAAAATGGCTTCCTCAAAAAACTCAACTGACAACAGATGCTGGCTGGGCTGTGGGGAAAAAAGAATGATTTTCCACTTCTGGTAGGAGTGTAGACTGGTAAAACTACTGTGGAAATCACTGTGGACACTCCTCAAAAAACTAGGATTAAAGGTCCCATTTGATGCAGCCATTGCCCTTCTGGGTAACTTCCCAGAATAATTACAAACATCATACCACAGCAATATGTGTGCACCCATGTCTATAGCAGCACGATTTGTAATAGCTAAATCTTGGAGGCAAACCAAATACCTATCAGCTGAGGAATGGATAAATAAGATGTGGTATTTTTATACAATTGAGTTTTACTCAGCTATAAAGAAAGGTAAACTCGAGGCTTTTATAGGTAAATGGATGCAACTTGAGATCATACTCATAAGTGAAATAAATCAGATTCACATGTCTAAACATTACACTGTCTCCCTAGTGTAAGAAACTAAAAGAGTAAATAAGATAAAAAAGGTACAATAGATATTGTGAGAGGGAAAGAGACTGTTCAAAAGGAAAGAACAATTGGGATGGAGGAAAGGAGAAAAGAAGGAAGGAATAGATAGATGGACAGATAGACAGTTAAGATAATTGTACTAATAATTTGTATTACTTCATTGAAAGGAGCAGTTAGTATTTATATTGTTTGATCAATTTTGCATGCCTATATCTGGTCATCTGGCCAACTGCTTTGAAGATAATCATATGAAATATAATAACTACTGTTAATTTCTTATCATCTTGTTTTGACATTCTGAATTTTTATTGCTTTTCTTGATTACCTTTAAAATAAAAACTAGTTGGATTCAAATCATGCCTCTACCACTCACTACCTGTGTGACATCCATTAAGTTATCGAGCCACTCTCAGTTTCTCCATTTATAAAAGCATAAAGTAACAGCACCTTCATAAAATCATTATAAAGATTAAATAGCTTCCTTCCCAAAAATATTTAAATCGATGTCTTCTATAAAAATTGGAAGGGACTGTGGTAAGACTGAAGAAAGCCAGGGATAGTGTATTTTAAAGATGAGTAAACTCGAATCTAAACAGGTTGAGTAATTTCTAAATTTTGCAGCTAGTAGTGGTGGGCCCAGGAATTTAGCACAATCTGAATGTATTTTTTTTCATAGAAATTTGTCCTTGTCATTTCCTTTGTTCTCCCTTGCACAAACTGCCTCCTTCAGGAGAGCACATTAATTGGGCCTCAAATATATCTTGCCCCAACATGTCTTTGCACACACTATATTCCTTGCTTAATATTCTTTCTACTTTTTATGACTCTATTAAACGTGGTCCAAATAGAATTCCACCTGGGAAAAAGGAGCCCCACTAGCATGCGCTTTAGCCTATGCTGATCTCTTTGCTTCCTGCTCTGTGATCTTCATTGTCTGCACCACACCCTTGATGCTACAATTGACTAATATTTATTGACTGCCTAGTGTGTGTCTAGGAATCATACTAAGCAATTATAGGTCTGGTCTCATTTAGTCCTCCCAATAATCCCAGATCCAAGTGGTTTTAAAGTCAGTCTCATTTTGTAGGTGAGAAACCTGAGGCTTAGCAAGGCTAAGTAATCTGTTCATAGCTAGTAAATATTCCAGTCCAAGGCACAAGATCTCCATGACCACACCCTTCCTCACTGCACTTCACTGGCAGGTGTCCTTAGGCCTCTTCTCGTACGTTTCCCTCATCTCTTCTGCTTGATTTTAAACTCATTGAGGGGGCAACTCTGTCTTATCTATCTTTTTTAGTTACAGTGTACCTAGTAGCCTAGGGGTTGGCAAGAAGTAGGTATCATAAATATCAATTAAATAAAAATTATCTTCCAATATAATCCATGATTTCCCCTTTGAAAATCAAGCAGAAACAAACATAAATCATGTTTATGGATGGAATTAGGCAAGGTAGTGTACAGTAATCATCAATCCCACTTGTCATTAGTGGCAGGTGGAGGCCTGCCTATTCTGGGGACTGAGATAAGCTCCCTTTTTGTCTCTCTGTCTTGATTTCATCACTCATTAATTCACCAAAGTATAATAGAGGTGAAAGCATTCACAGCATGTTGTAGGAGCATAGAGAAAAGAACTGACTGTGTGAAGTGGAGAGCAAGAGGAGGGTGTTGAAGAAGGTCAGAGGGAGTGTCATAGCCCTGTGCAGCAGCCACTACAGTATATTTCAATAAGTGGATACAAAATAAATAACAGTAATAATACCATTATCTAAATAAATAATGGAAAAGAGTTAGCATAGATCAATTGATTATAGAATTCCTAGTGAAAGCAAATTAGAGACAAGATCTTGGGGTTTTAGAGAATGGGATTTGCCAGGACTGCAAAGAGCAGGCTTTTTGTAAAAAATAAAAGACAGGGAAAATAAAAACAAAAACAAAAACAGAATTCCTAGATGTTGAATGCATGCTAAGTGTCATATGTTTTGTGTGTATAACTTCAATTAGATCACAAGGGAATCTTATGAATTATATACAGTATTTCCTCATACTTTCTGAAAATAACATGGAATACAAGAAAGAAAAGTGACTAATAAATACTGACAATCAGTTTGACTTCAATTTCACTGATCTTTCCACAAACACTAGTAGCAAACCTTCGTATAGAGATTATTGTGTCCCAGGTGGGCTCGTTAGGGGGTTACACTTATTAAATTATTTAATCTGTTCAATACTTCCAATGAAATAGGCATTAATATTATCATGTATCTATACATCATGAAAATGAGACACATGGAAATTAATGATGTGCCCTAGATCACAGGAAAGAAAATGATAGAGGCAGAATTCAAACACAAGTCATCTGTCTCTTAAACCATTTCCACAGGCTGCAAAGATCAGTCGGTTAGCAGGCAATTGCCCTTTTATCTCCACCAGGCTATTAGCATAAATTCTTTCTGTGGAGGTAACTGACCACGATAGGTGGAACAGGGAGTAGGAAATGAGATCTGGAGTCAACAGAGTAAATGATTATTTCTTTCTACATCTTTTCTTCCCTGGATTTATACTGAGGTCAGAAAGGTGGGTGTATAGCACCTACAGGATACAGAACTTAAAAATATCTGTCCCTGAATCTAACAAGGGCATTATCAATCTCTTGGAGATAACCCTATGATTAAACTCTCAACCCAGTCCTAGAGAAATGATTAGTATTGGAGCTAGAGCCTTAAATTTCTTCTTGTTTGTCCTATTACCACTCAGAATTAATATCATATCAAAAATTAATGCCAGAAACAGTTAAATGGTTGATAGTAATGTCTTATTTAGGGATAGCAGTTGAATGCATCCCTTTAACAGTATAATTAATATTCGCAGGCTATAGCTGTGATTTTTAGAAGTCCACAATAAAACAGCAGGGGTATACAGGGATAACCAAATAAAAGGAGGGCTCTCAAATCTTCATTGCAACAATAGAAGGGCACTGGGAGATTGATAACTGTCCCGAGCTTTCTTGGCTGGCATTGTTCAATCCAGCTTTCAGTATAGTGGGAACAGAAAAGGATTAGATGTTGGCTGTTGAGTCTAGAGGACAACAATCTCAGACGGAGAAACCAGGAATCTTGGTGGGTGAATCATTATGAACAAGGACTCCAGGATAGAGAAGCTTGAACTTATTTAAATCCCACTTTCCTATTTGTTCTGTGGGTGAAGCATGGACTAGGAGAAGGGAAGCATGAAATTTTATATTTCTGGACTTCAGTGACCCAAATTTAAGAAGTGAAAGAACATTATGGACTGAGGCAAGCCCCATGATAACTACCCAGCTCTTTCAGTAACAAACCTGTTGATTCATACTGATATGAGTTTTCATTATCACTATCTCCTCTTAACCTACCTCACTTCTATCTCAATTACCTCTCACATTTGTTGCATTGTTTCTAACAATGTAACAGACTACTTCATCAACATTTGTACTGTCACTTTAATGAATGTGTTTCAATAATGTTTGTTAGTTGGTTTTAATGGATAGCCAAGTAGAGCAGGCAGAAGACTTTTATCATAGCTCTGGTCCAGACTATATCTCCCAAAGGCACTTCTACCTGACATGGTAGCACCTCACTGACATGTCAAACACTGGCATCCAATTCGGATCTCCCACACATTTGAAATTTCGCATATCATGCCAGAACTCCCACATCCCTGCTTACAGAAAGGCATTCAGCTACTGAAGTGGACACCCCAAAGATAGGATGACTAAGAAATGAAGCTTTGTCACGACCCTCCCCCGCAAGTTTCTGATCTGCAGAGGTAGTGCAGTGAGTGGTTTGTAATGAGGCAGATAATTGCCATTCAGAGCGTTTCTGCAGCTTGATTTTATTTCACTTTTAATTAAATCAGTGCAGGAGTGGAGGATATCTGGGAGGAATAAAGGGCTTCTCTAATCCGTATGAACAGAAAAGTGCTCACTGCACTGAAACATGCAGGGGCTTTTGTGGGAAATAAGAGAATGAGAAGAAAGGGAAGGGAAAGAGAAATAAGAGGTGTATGTGGAAGTGGAGTAGTGAGTGGGATATTCAATAGCCGAGACCAAAGAGAAGATGAATGATGCTACAACTGCTAAGCAAGCCCCATAGCACAGGCTTGAGATACCTGCGAAGATTTTTTTCTCTGGGAAAACTAGATCAGTGAGCACATTAAGAAGCTCATTCAGCAGCACTATGGCTAAAGCTAATGGAGCTATGGAACAGGGAGGGCAAAATGCAAGCTCCTCGATGTGAAAATTATTTGAGTTTGTCAGGGATAGAGGGGGATACAGAATAGAGGGTAAAAGTAACAAGCTTTAAGAGAATGGGGAGAACAATAGAGCTGGGATTCAGGTGTTGGCACTGGTGGCATTAAGATGTTGTCAGAGTCTTATGAGGAAGGAAAGAATTGAATGACTTTCAAGATAAAAGGGAGATGTAAAGAATAACTGAACAAAAGACAAAATATCAGTAAACCATTCAAATGATGATGTGTTGTCAGGATTAGATGCCCAGTGATATGAGTAAATATTCACACAGTTACTGTGCGTTGGGTACATTAATAAATCATACACTGGGATGCTTCCCAGGAATCTATTTGTTCCCATTCAAATTTGAGACACGACAGAAGTTGGAGCCTACAGGAACACTTGCTTATTGTAGGGATAAAAATAAAGCTATAAGGTAGAGAACTACCTCAATTTTAGAACTAAATAATCACCTAACTGAACCTCTCCTTGGCAGATAAAGACACAGGGGTTCAGAAAGGAGAAGCAGATGTTCAGTGCATTACTGTGGTACCAAGGCTTTTAGGTCAAGTCCTCATGTTCATCCTCAAGTAACTGATTCTTGGAGCTGTCTATGTGAGGTCCCTGAGAATTGGGACAAAGACACACTAGAGTCAAATCCAATCTCTCATCCTCACTCCTATCTCCAAGAATCAAGAAGTGGAGAGAGCCTGAGATGGGTGACAAGCAAAAGAGAGAATTGTCTATAAGAAATTTGGGGCCATCATAATAACAGAAAATTGAGCTCTTCATCTCATTATATGAACTATTTAAATGGATACATCTTAAAATCATATTCCGCAAAAAAAATGCTCCAGTATTATTTGCAAATCAGAAAATGTGTGTTCTGTATTGTGTGAAGTTGTGAGAGATGGAAGTAAGGCATGATACTTAATTTCCTGTTTCAAAGGAGGGCACTGACTGCATCAGCAGTGAATAACAGCTCCCATCAGAGGAAATTTGGTCACTGAAAGTACTGGATTTTTTCATATTATTCTTCATGTAAAATCCTCAGCTCCATGGTCCCTTTTGTATGTTCATAACTGTACAACAATGTCTTAAAATTGAGTTAGAAATTTGGGTGACTTACTCATTTAATGTATATTCATTGGGTGCCTGTCTTGTGGCTTGCACTGTCCCTGATGCTGGGTATAAAACTGTGACCAAGACAGTCCCTGGCTTTGTGGAATTAAACATCTAGTAAGAGATATAGATAAGTAAACACAGAATTACAGTTAAATGGGATAAGGGTTATCAAAAGTGAAACATACAATTCTACAAGAACATAGAGAAGATATTTCTATGCCTTCTGTGGGCTAAAATGTCTTCTGAGAAGAGATGATGGCTAAACAAAGGACAGAAGGAAAATAGTAATTAATGAGGTGGGAGAAAGAGGAGGGGGGATGGAGGGAGGGGGGAGAGAGAAAAGAAGAAGGAGAAGAAGAAGAAGAAGAAGAAGAAGAAGAAGAAGAAG
>NW_004955543.1:1622977-1649807 GCF_000276665.1 Chinchilla lanigera | reverse complement strand
AAGAAGAAGAAGAAGAAGAAGAAGAAGAAGAAGAAGAAGAAGAAGAAGAAGAAGAAGAAGAAGAAGAAGAAGAAGAAGAAAAGGGGGGAGGAGGAGGAGGAGGAAGATATTCCTGATGAAGGGAATAGCATGTGCAAAATACCCCAGCAAAGTATGAGTTATTTAAGACCAATCGAGTGACAAATTGAGGTTTGTGAACATTAAGCATATTACAAAATGAAAAGGAGAAAAACTGAAAGTTTTTGTGGGGAAAAGTGAGAATAAAGTCTGGGGGAAATTTTAAAATGCTGAAAATTGGTAAATATAATTCTGGTTGTCAGAAAATGGAAAAAGAAGTATTATGAAAAATATTGACCAGTGTGTTTAGTGTTAACCTGGGCTTGTATTTGTAAATGTATACCTAATGGACGGGTTTAAGAATGTTTTTGCAAAGACAGAAAACAGAGCAGTGCTCACCAAGTGTTAACCATGGCTTGCTAACTTCATTTTTTCTATTTGTGGGATTACTACCTTAGGATAATAATATAAGCATAGCATATCTGAGTATCAGGCACTCCTGCTATTTATCTCAACAACTAGAGAAGTTCGGCTGGATGATAGTAGAAATTAATGGAGTCTCCACAGGATGAATGACCGTTCTGACACATGCATATGACACAATATCAAACATGTTGGATATCAGATTAAGGAGCCATGAAAATCTTTTTTTCTTAACCAGATCATAAATGCTCTGCAATTTATCATCTAAACTGGAATTTTTTAATAGTGATTGGAGCATTTTGAACAATTATGTCAGAACACATTGTGAACTTTCACCATCCCCATGCAGCCTTGGTTATATGGTCCCCAATTTATAAGTACTGGCTGGTTGAATGAACTGCACAAATGGATATCATCTAAGAACTCCACTGCTCCTTAAGTCCTCTCCAGTGTGTTACACTGAAGTAACAGTATTAAGTATCCTTCTAGTACTCAAGTGTTGCTTTCAGGAGTTGTCCCTCCTATAAAAGTTCCCTTTTCCTGAGGATCGTATCTTTAGCTTCTGGTCATTCATTAAAGACTTTGAAACCGACTCCTAATTTCTTTTTCTGTTGCTCACGCCTCTTATCATCCTTAGGAGACTTCAGTAGTCATAAACCTATTCAACCCCTGGTCTCACAGTTCCTGCTCTTTAGTTCTAGTGAACTTCTCTTTCCCACTTCAACTGTAGCCACACTTGGACTGTGCCGGCACTTGAAACTGCACCATTTCTGAAAGTTTGAATTTGAAAATTCTACTATCTGATCACATGTTCTTATCTTTCCCATTTTCCCACTCTACTCCTAAGATACCATTTCTTCTCTCTCACTGAGATTTTACTTTACTTAACCAAGAGACAACTCCTGAGTAGTCTCTCTCTGTCTCTCCTCTCTCTCTGTCTCTCCTCTCTCTGTCTCTCTCTCTGTCTCTCTCTCTCTGTCTCTCTGTCTCTCTCTCTCTCTCTCTCTCTCTCTCTCCCCTCTCTCTCTCTCCCCTATTATTTCTTTCTTTCTTTGTAGTGCTGGGGATGAAACCTAGGGCTTTGACCATTCCAGGCAAGTGCTGTACCACTGAACAGCTACACTCTGAGACCTTTTGCTATTTTGTTTACATTTTGTCTCTCCACTGCACTCACACAACCAAAATCACATGACAAAACGTAGGCCCCTGCCCTTTCCTCACCCATCCCAGACTATGACTGGAGAACATCAATCAAGCATTGTGGATAACTTCTACTATGAAAATGTTGATCTCAAGTTTAGCTTGATCTTTGAGTGCTCAGGTAACCGTCCTATATGACCGTGATCAGTTCCTCTCTGAGTACCCTCAGGAGCTATTTGGAACTTTCATCATGCACTTCAAATCTCCCACCTACCATATTTTCCCCTCACATCCAGGAGATGACAATCACTCCTAGATCATTAAGAAAGCAGAAATGATCTGTTCGATAGCTCCCAAAGGTACTCCTCTACCTAAATATCTCAAACCTGAAACTTCCCTAAACTAGTCCCTCATGCCTCAATGAGAAAGAGGTGTGTCCTTTTAAATAAGGTTCATCACACTACTTGTGCTCTTGATCCCATACTCTCTTCTTCTTCCTCTAGAATATTGCTCCATGCTACTTTTCTTCTTTGGTTCTGTACTTCCAACATCTCCCTCTCCACTGACTTGGCCCTTTTGAAGGACTTCAGTGACTACTTGAGCATAGCATTATTGTTTTTTAAATTGGTTTGAATTTTATTTTGAAATAATTACAGATTTACAGAAAATTGCAAAGATAGTACAGATAGGCCCCTTGCACAGTTTTCCCAAATGATTACATCTGAAATAAATATAATATCAAAACAGGAAATTGACATTGCTACAGTGGGGACAGTTTTTTGTGATTTTATTATATATATATTTGTCTTGTTTACTTTTCTCTCGTTGCTGAGACAAAATACCTGATGCCGTGGAGGTTTCAGTCCATACTCAGCTGGCACCAAGGCAGGATGACACATGGCAGAGGGCAACAGTTCACGGTGGCAGAAGATAGCAAAAGCAATAAGAGCAAAATGGAGGAGCAGTGGCAAACAGCGTCTTTCCCTCCCTTACCTTGTATGCAAACTATCTGTCCCAGGGCGGGTGTAGCACTCACATCCATAATTCCAATACTGGACCATGAATCAATCATAAACTCTAGAATCCCCCCTCATGAGTGCATGAGGCTTTGGGGGGACATGCAGACACAAACTATAACAATATTAATTCCTACAACTATTGCAATCAAAATTTTGAACTGTACATTATCATAAAGAGCTTCCTCAAGCTATCCCTCTATAGTGTCACTCATGCCACCCTATCATTCCTAACCTGTGGTAACTACTAAACTGTTTTCTACCTTCTGGTAACCACCATTAAACTGCACTCTAAGCTCTACAATTTTGTGTCTTTGAGAATGTTATACAAGTGGAGTCAGAAGCATGTGACGTTTTGAGTGGAACTTTTTTCACCCATCATAATTCCCTTAAGGTCCAGCCAAGCCATATCAAGTATCAATGGTTCATTCATTTTCACTGATGAATAGTATTCTATGATGTGAATGTATGCCAGTTTTCCTATTCACCTTTTGTGATACTATAGTTGTTTCCTCTTTCAAGCCATTAAAACTTAAAGATTTTCAACTATTCTGGGGCCTCTATCTGTCTGTATATACTTTATAATGAATTTGTCTATTCTACAAACACTGTTGCTGGAATTTTGATAGAGATTTCACTAAATTTATATAACACTTTGGAAAGAATTGTCATTTTTACTATCTTGACTCTTCCGGTCCATTAGCACAGTATGTCTCTCAATTTAAATATTTTTCAAAGTACAAGTCTTGGTACATGTTTCATTGAAATTACACCTGAGTATTTTTATTTCTTGAGTTTTATACATAGAACTGTATTTTAAATTGCAGTTTTTAATGCATTTATTGCTGGCACTTGAAAAGAATGTGTACTCTGATATTTTGGTGTGAAATGCTTTATAAATGTCAATTAGATCCTCTTAGTTGATGGTTGTCTTAGTCTGTTTATTCACAATACTTTAGGTATTAGATAATTTATAAACAATAGAAATTGATTGCTCATAATTCTAGAGGGTAGGAAGTCCACAACTAAAGGACAAGCAGATTTGATGTCTGGCAAAGGCTAATTTTCTGCACCTTTTAATTGTGCCTTTACACGGCAGAAAGGACAAGCAAGCTCTCTCAAGCCTCTTTTATACAGGCACTAATCCGATTTATGACAGTATAGCCCTAATCACTTCCCAAAGACTCTATTCCTTAATATCATCAGCATGGGGATTGGTTTAAAATTAATTTTGGGGGACACAGACATTCAGATCATAACGATGGTGTAGAATTTTTGTATATCCTTGGTGATATTTTTTTCTACTTGTTATATCAGTTGTTAAAATAACACAAGAGTATTGAGGTCTCCAGTGTGATTCTACATTGGCTTATTCTTTTAGTTCTGTCAGTTTTTGCTTCATATATTTTGCTGCTCTATTGGTTCATCCAAATGCACTTAGGATTGCTATGGTTTTTTGGTGGACTGAATCTTATCATTATGTAATATGTCACGCTGTCTCTGATTATTTTCTTTCTTCTAAATGCTACACTATATAAAAATAATGCAACTATTTATGCTTTCTTTATTTAAAATCAACACTTGCATAGTATATCTTTTTCCACTCTTGTATTTCATCTTACAGATATCATCATAGTTGAACTTTCTTATAGACAGCATTTAGTTAGGTCATTTTTTATCATTTTTCTTTTCTTTTCTGTTCCTCCTTCCCCTCCCCCCCCCCATTCCTCTTCCTTTTGAAAAATTTCTTCCTATTTCACAAAATCTCTTGTACATTTTGAGCCTTATTTACTCTTTCAGATTCTCACACCAGGGAGTCAGTGTGATATTTACACATTTCTCTGATTTATTTCACTTGGGAGTGTGGTCTCAAAGTGCATCCATTTACCTATAAAAGTCTCAAGTTTATCCTTCTTAATGGCTGAGTAGTACTCCATTGTAGAAAAAAAACCCACATCTTTTTCGTCCATTCCTCGGTTGATGAGCATTTGGATTGTTTCCAAGATTTAGCTAGTGCAAATCATGCTGCTACAAACATGGGTGTCCATATATTACTGTGGTAGGATATTTTTATTCTTCCAGGAAGATAAGCAAAAGGGGAATAGCTGGGTCAAATCAGACCTCTAGTCCTAGTTTTTTGAGGAATCGCCACACTGATTTTCACAATGGGTGCACCAATCTACACTCACAAAAATAGTGGAGAAGGGTTCCTTTCTCAACATAGCCCCTCCAGTTTTTGTTATTGGTTGATTTCTTGATGATAGCAATTTTTTCTGGAGTGAGGTGGAATCTCACCATTGTTTTAATTTGAGTCTCTCAAATGACCAGTGATGTTGAATATTTTCTCATATGTTTATTTTCCATTTGTATTTTTTCTGTGAGAAGTCTGTTTTTATCTCAGATGCCTGTTATTGAATTGGGTCCTTAAATTTGGGGGGTGATTTTTTTCAATTCCTTATATGTTCTAGATATAAGTCCTTTGTCTTAGGGACAATAGGCTAAAATATTTTCCCTTTCCATAGGTTGTCTTTGTACTCTGCTGGTGATTTCTTTTGATGTGTAAATGCTTATTAATAGGATGAGATAAAAAGCAGTAGCATAGGTGGATAAAAAGCAACACACGATTCTTTGTATTATTATTGATTCTTTGTATTATTGATTCCTTGTATTATTGTTATTGATTCTTTGTATTATTTCCCATGTTACTGGTGTTTTCTTTATGAAATCTTTGCACACATATGTCTTCAAGTGTTCTGCTTATTTTCTCTTCCAGCTGATTTAGTGTTTCTGTTTTAACATTTAGATGTTTGATCTACTTTGATTTTAATTTAGTGCATGGTGATAGGTATGGGTCTAGTTTTAGTCTTCAGCATGTGGAAAGCCAGTTTTTGCAGCATCATTTATTTATTAAAGAAGCTCTCTTTCTTCCAGTAAATGTGTTCGGTTCCTTTGTCAAATATAACATAGTTGAATGTGTTAGAAATTGTTTCTGCATCTCCTAATCTGTTCTACTGATCATCAGTTTTGCACTGTTGTTTTTTTGTTTTGTTTTGTTTTGGTTTTTTTTGACAGTGCAATGTTGTTTTTATTGTAGTAGCTTTACAGCATAATTTCAAGTCAAGGATTGTGATGCTTGTGCTTTGCCTTTGTTTCCAGAATTATTTTTGCAATTCCAGGTCTCTTCTGGTTCCACATGAACTTTATGAATGTTTTCTGTAATTCTGTGAGGTATTCTAGTGGTATTTTATTGCGATTCCATTAAATCTCAAAATTTAATTCCAGTAAATCTCATAATTCCATTAAATATCATAATTTGGGGATTATGTCCATTTTGACTATTTTGGTTTTTCCTACCCATGAGCAAGGGATATCTTTGCATTTTCTGATGTCTTCTTCTATCTCCTTTTTCAGAGTACTGTAATTTTCAATGTAAAGTTCTTTTACTTCCTTTGTTGGATTGATTCCTAAGTATTTCATTTTTTGGGATACTAGTGTGAAAGATGGGATTTCTATAATATCTCTTTCGGTGAGCTTGTTTTTGTAAAGGAATGCTATTGGTTTTTGAGTATTGGCTTTGCATCCAGCTACACTACTGAATTTGGTCATTAAATCTACAAATCTTTAGGCAGAGTTTTTTGGGTCCTCTATGTAGAGTATCATGTCATCTGCACATAATGATAACTTTTTCCTTTCCTATCCTTATTTCTTTCTTTTGTTCTGGTTCATGTTTCTACAACTGTATTGAATAGGAGTGGTGATAGTGGACATTCTTGTCTTTTTCCTGATTTTACAGTGAAAACTTTCAGTTTTTGTGCATTTAGTATGATGTTGGCTATTGGTTTGTCATAGATGGTTTTTATCAGATTAAAATAAAGACCATCTATTCCAATTTTCTGTAGAGTTTTTTTCATTAATGAGTGTTAGACTTTGTCAAATGCTTTCCCTGTGTCTATTGAGATGATCAGGTGACTTTTTGTTTGGCTCTGTTGATATGGTGTATTACGTTTATTAAATTATGTGCATTGAACCATCCCTGCATCACTGGGATGAATCTTACTCGGTCATGGTGAATAATCTTCTGGATTATTTACTGCATTTGATTTACCAGTATCTTATTGAGGATTTCTGCATCTATGTTCATTAGGGAAATTGGCCTGAAGTATCTTTTTCGATTGGGTCCTTCTCTGGTTTTAGTATCAGGAAAGCACTTGATTCCAGGAATGACTTCTGGAGTATTGCTTCCCTTTTAATATCATTAAAGATTTTGAGGAATAGTGACATTAGATCTTCTCTAAATTTCCTGTAGAATTCAGAAGTGAATCCATCAGGACCTTCACTTTTTTTTTGGTAAGGTTTTAATTACATTTTCAATTTCGTTGATTGATATTGGATTATTTAGAATTTTTAAATTTTCTTGATTCAGTTTTGGTAATTCACTTGTATCTAGGAATCTACCCATTTCTTTTGTATTTTCCAACATATTATGGTACAGGTTCTCAATGTAGTTATTGATAATCTTTTGGATATCATAGGATCCATTCTGATTTCACCATTTTCATTCTTAATTACACAAATTTGAATCTTTCTTCTTTTGATAAGGTAGGCTAAGTGTTTATCAATTTTATTTAATATTTCAAAGAACCAACTCTTAACTTTATTGATTCTTCATAATGTTTTCTTAGTCTTATTACATTAATTTCTGCTCTTATCTTTATAATTTCTTCCCTTGTACAAGCTTTGAATTTGCTTTGTTCTTCTTTTTCTAGAAATCTTGGGTTCAAGATTAGGTTGTTTATTTGAGCTCATTTTGTTTTCTTGAATTAGAATTCAGCACTGTAAATTCACCTCTTAGGACTGCTTTCATGGCATCCCATAAATTCCAGTATGTTATACGAGCATTTTCACTTAATTGTAGAAACTATTTAATTTCTTGTTTAATTTCATATGTGACCCATTCATTGTTCAGGAGGGTGTCATTTAACTTCTATGTCTTTGTGTAGTTTTTGTGGTTTCTTTTGCCCTTGATTTTTATTTTCATTGCACTGTGGTCAGACAGTATTCATAGGATAATATCAGTTCCCCTGTATTTACCTAAACATATTCTATGGGTAGAATGTGGTCCATTTTGGAAAATATCCTATGTGCACTGAGAAAAATGTATTTTCTGATGTTGTGAGGTGGAACACTCTGTAGACATTTACTAAGTCCATTTGTTCACAGGTTTGGTTTAGTTATGATATTTCTTTGTTGATTTTTTTGTCTAGTTAATTTGTCTATTTGTGACAGTGGGGTATTGAGGTCCTCAATTACAGATGTATGAATGCTTATTTGGTATTTTTTGTCCCTTAATATGTATTTTATGTAGTTATGTGAACTAGTATTTGGTGCATATATATTTGTGATTATTTTCTCTCCTTTTTGGAGTTTTCCCTTAACAAATATTTAGTGACCTTTTTTGTGCCTTTTGATCAGTCTTGGCTTGATGTTCACATTGTCTGCAAATAGAATAAAAATGCTTCCATTTTTTAAGTTCCTGTTGCATGGAGTATTGTTTTCCATCCTTTGAGTTTCAATCTATAAATTCTATTTTGAGTTAAATGTATTTCTTGTATGCAGCATCTTGTTGGATTTTGATTCTTAATCTATTCTGACAGTCTTTTGATTAATGAATTGAAACAATTTGCATTCATGGTAATAATTGATATGTATTGGCTTATCCTTCTCATATAATTTTCTTTTTATTGGTTCCTTGTCTTCCTGTTCTGTTTAATTGCTTGCCATGTATGCCTGGTGACTTCTTTTTATCGATATTCTTCAATTTGCTGTCTTTGTTATCTCTTTCTAAAATATACTTCACAGCATTTTGGAGAGCTGGTGCTTTGGTCATGAATTTTTTCAATTGTTCTTTGTCATGGAAATATTTTATTTCTTCATTGATTTTTTTTTTTTTTTGGTTTTTTTTTTTGGTTTTTCTCCGGTACCGGGAACCGAACTCACGACCTTGCGCTTGCCAGGCAGGCGCTTTTGCCGCTGAGCTAAATCCCCAGCCCCTTCTTCATTGATTTTGAATGATAATTTTGAGGGTACTTCATTCTAGGTTAGAGGTTGTTTTCTTTCAGGGCTTGAAATACCCCACTCCAAGCTCTCCTTGACTCAAAGGTTTGTGTGAGAAATCTGCTGTGATTTTGATGAGCTTTCCTTTATAAGTGATTTCTTTCTTTTCTCTAACTGCTTTTAACATTCTCTTTTTATACTGAATTTGTGTGATCTTGATTATAACATGCCTTGGTGTAGGTTTATTTTGGTCATGGCTATTTGGTGTTCCATATGCTTCACTTATTTTTATCCATGCCTGGGAAATTGCCATTATTTGTGTGATGATGTTTTTTATGGCATTTATGCTATCTCCTGCTTTCTCATTGACTCCAATCAGTCTTATGTTGTTCTTCTTTGCATCATCTTGCAGTTGTTGGATTTATTTTTCATACTCTCATGCTATTTTTAAGATATCTTTGTTTTTGTTGTCACTAACCAGAATCCTGTCTTCTAGATCTGATAGTCTATCCTTGCCTTCATTCAATCTATTGTGCATACTTTCAGTGGAATTTTTAATCTCTTGGATTTCTATTTGGATGTATCTCATGGATTCCATTTCTTTTCTATGTTGGGTGTTCAAGGTTTCCATTATTTTCCTAAGCTCCTCTATATTTTTATCTGTCTGCTCTAGTGTTTTTCATTTTGGTCATTTCTGTTTTACCTGAGAGATTATCTTTTCTGTAGCCACATTCTTTTTTTCACTTCTGCTTCAATCATTTCAGATAATTCCAGTGGGTGGCTTCCAATTTCCTCTATCTCATTGTGCTCTGGACTTGTGTTAGTTGGCCAGGAGGTCTGGGGCTTCATTTTTCTTCTGCACCTTGCCATTTTGTACTTTCTATTTTTTATTTTATTTTGTTTTCTTTGTCAAAACCTATAGATTTCATTAGTAGATAGCTTTATCACTACTATTGAAGCGTCCCTACAAAATGACTATTCCTCAAGGATGTCATCTACATGTACATGGTTCTTGGTCTTTATGTGTATCCTAAGAACCAACTTATTAAGAATGAGAAGTTGCTATCTATTTGGTTCAGCACCCAGTCCTTTGGTACTGGACTATGGTGATGGTTATGACCCCAGACAATCACACTGCTGTCATACAAGGGAGGAAAACTGATTATAACAGATGTTACATCCTGGCTAACATAGTACAGTTCACAATAACAATGCCATCGAGCACAGCCTAGATACTGACAAACTGTGGTAACTAGGATACATTTAACCATAAGAGAAAGTCTCTGCAGTTACATAACAAAATCCAACACATACCAGGAACTTGTATGCAATTATTTTCTCCTTAGTAGAGTGATTTTACTCTTTATGGGAGGATTTAAGAGGGATAGGGGACAAGATAGAGAGAAAAATGAGGACAAGTACAATAAAAACAAGGCTGAAGAGCAAAGGAAGATCACCCAAGTTTTGGGAAACTGGGTAACACAGGAGAAAAATAATGAAAGAGAAAGCAAAAGAATATTGAAGTGAGCCAGAAAGAGAACGGTCAATATTCACTCACATGAAAATATAAGAGAATCAAGAGAGATAGTTGAGCAAGGACAGAAAGAAGGAAAATAGAAAAAAAAGAAAGTAAGAACCTAAATAGTGAAAAAAGAAAAAACGCAGCCAGACAGAAAAAAGCCAACCAAACAAAGTAAAAGAAAAATAATATAATTGCCCTAGTGTCCACAGTTCTATAGTAGTGTCCCAGTCAGATCCCAGAAATGTGCTGTGGAATCCTGCCAAATTTGCATTAAAATTTGTGCTGGGTATGGGGATGATCTTGGTCTCTGGATGTGGGAGATGGGATTGGTCTTAAGTGGACAGTGTTCTAGATGTCCACTTCTCCTTACCATGATTTTCTCCATTGTACTCTCCTGTTGCTGTGACACTCTTGGATAAGAAGAGCTCAGGGTTGGTCCCAAATCCGTATACAATTAGCTCCTTCCAGACCTTGCACAGCTTACTCTGTTGCTCACCACTGACTCTTACATGCTGATTCTTGGGCAGGAAGAGTCCCCTTGTCCCTCTGTGGGCCATGGCTGCTTACCTTTTTTATACTGCTGGGCCAAGGCCACTCTGCTGGTCTTAGACCAGGGGAATGCATCCAGTCCTTTCTATTTAGGGCTAAGATTGACTTCTGGTGGCCACAAAAATAGGTCGTATCTCTCCGCAGAATTTCCCTTAGTCTGTTTCACCCATTGGCAGTCTACTTTGACTGAATGGCTCTTCCCTCACTCCACTCTGAGACATTGGCAGTAAAGTGACTTGGGACTGTTCTGCTACTGGAGTTCACCCTGAGCCCTTTGAAATTAAATTGCAACCCTACCTGCCTGCTTCTGTTCCACTTATCTGTGTGCCATAGCACAGTCCCACTTTACCTCACTCACCAACTGCTGGCTCATAGTGTCACTGCTGCTTTGGATTTTTCTGAGCTTCTCTGTCCAGCCTGTGATATGCACTGCACTGGGCTGCTCAGCTTTTTTTTTTTTTTTTATATTCACTCTGTCAACCCCTTGTATTTGTATATTTAGACCAGTGATGGCAAACCTGTGGCACACAAGCTGCAGTGGGCTGTTTGTTATCATTGAAAAATCTAAAATATTTGCCATCACTGATGTAGACCATTGATACTGAATATAATAATTAATACCTTAGAGCCTACGTCTATGAATTTATTTTTTTAACAAATCTATTTTTATGTTCCTTTCTTTGGCTCTCTTAGTTTTCCCTTGTATGTTGCTTGAATTTTTTGTGTAGCTTAGCTTTTAGGTTACCTTTTGTACAACATTTTAGTGATTGTTGTTGAGATTTTGGTATACATTGAAAACTTAACACCTTCTACAAAGTTGACATTTTCATTTTTTTCACTTAGAGTTAAACGTAGAAACCTTACTTCCTTTTCAGACCTTTAACTATCTACAATTTATAATATAATTGCCTTAAATATTTCCTCTGCACACATTGAAAACTACTTTAGCATTATTTTTTGCTTCCGCCATTAAGAATAATTTATAAAAATCACAAGGAGAACAAAGTATATTAGTCAGCTAAGGCTGTCATAACAAATGCCACAGCTTCAGTGGTTTAAACAACAGAAATTTATTTTCTTACAGTTCTGGAAGTCAGAAGCCCAAAAATAAAGTGTTAACACGTTTAGTTTAAGAGGCCTCTCTCCTTGGCTTATAAATGACAAACCTCTTGCTGTTTTTTCACAAGGTCTTTCCATTATGTGAGCACAAGTATATATCCTAATCTCCTAACAAGGAAGCCAATAATATTGAATTTGGCCCTACTCACATGACCTCATTTTACATTAATTACCTCTCTAAATCTCCAAACTCAGTCACATTGTGAGATGATGGGGTTAGGGCTTCAACATGTGAATTTTGCAGAGACAGTTCTGTCCATAAAAAGTCTAATGTATGTGCCAATAATTTTCTTCTTTCTGCTATTCTTTCTTCTGTTCCAAAGTTCCAAGATTGCTTTCATAATTCCTTTAGTCATTCTTTAATATAAATAGTCTGCCAGCCACAAATTTCCTTAATTTCCTTCCTCTGATAATGTCTTGATTTCTCCATCATATCTAAAGGATATTGTCACTGGATGGAGAATTCTGATTTGGCTGTTATTTTCTTTCAGCTATTGAAAGAATCTCATACTATTTCCTGGCCTCCATGATTTCTGATGTGAAATTCACTATCATTTTATAGGACATGATTATTTTTTCCATAGGTGCTGTCAAAGATTATTTTCCTTTGTCTTTAGTTTTCAGAAGTTTGACTATGAGGTGCCTTGGCATAAATTCTTTTGTTATGCTTTGGGTTCACTTAGTATATTGAATATTTAGACTTACGTCTTTTGTGAAAATTGGAGACACTTAAATTATTATTCTTCAAATACTTTCTAGAGCCATCTTTTTTACCCTCCCCTTATGGAACTCCAATAGCATGGGGCTGAGATCTTCTATTATAGTCCCAAAGTCTCTGAAGTGCTCTGTTTTATTCACATTGGATAATTTCTGTTGTTCTGTTTTCTAGTTAACTGAGTCTTTCTTCTGTGTTCTGTTCACCCTGCTACTGAGCATATTCAACGATGAGATGGTGTAGAGCTAAGTTGTCTTGTTATAGCTTGATCAAGGTAAAAGTCTACCCTCCCCTTTTATCTCTGCTGACAGTGGTGGGGATAGGTCCACAGATTCTCTATGGTATTTAGCTGGAGTTTTCTGTTTTGCTGCTTTTCCTGTTTCCTGGTCTTTTGTCCAGAAAAATAGGCTTTTCTAGAACTTTGTTTTGTCTGTGCCTGCTGATGTTGCTGGATTCCTGGCTTTTCCAGAACTCAGTTTTGAACATATGAGGCACAAAGTAAACTCAGAGGACTCACGCTGGGGCCCAACATCTCTAGTTGGTCTACCTTTTCTACAAATGTCAAAGTTTTCTTACTTTTGTTTTATGTATAGATATCAGAATTTCAAGCTGTAGTTACTGGATGGAATAGGGAAAAATATGTCTACTCTACCTTCTTGGAAGCAGAAATCCAAAATCAGAAAGGATAATTTTATATCTTTGACTTACTTGCCTTCCCTGCAACATTTGAGTCAATGAACTACACTTTGACTACACCATCCTTCTTGACTACAACATCCTTCCAATTGTTACCTCACCCTCTGCTTTTCTTCCTCATTCTCTTGCTGTTCACTCTTAGAATTATGGGCTCACTTTCCTCTGCCTATCCGATAGATTTGGAATTTTCCAAGTTACTATATCAATTTTGAATTTTTCATTCTATCATCATTGACTCTCAGATCTAAATATCAAACTCAGATCTTTTTTCAAATTCCCCATTCATGTATTCAATTGCCTATAAGGAATAAACACTTGAATTCCTTGCATGTATTACCAGTTTAACATGTCAAAAACTAAGCTCATCATCTTTCTACTCAAATCTTATTTTTTTTCTTTGTTCTTGGAGAGGTATTATGATATAATGGTTAAGTGTTTGCTCACTAGAGCCCAGGCTCTAAGTTCTGTTCATTAGTAGTTACATAGATATGGGCAAGTTATTTAATTTTTCAGTACACTAGTTTTTGTCTGTAAAGTAAGATAGTAACTACCTCACAGGTCAAAGAGTGGATTCATTTGACTTAAAATTCTACAAAGGCCACACTGCTCTTTCAAGTATACATCCAAACCCATTACCATGGCAAACAAGATTTAATCGAAGACATTAACACCCACCCAAGCACCTCATTCCCTGTCTCTACAAATATAGAATTTATGCTCTACTCCACTAAACTTGTAATTTTCAAAGTGTATCATGTTCTTTCTGCCCCTATTTCTTGAAAGGTTTTGTCCTCCCCCATTAAAATAGATCTTCTCATCTTTCTAGAATCATAAGTGCTTGGTCAAACCACTGAATAGCCTCTCTTGAGTCATTTAACACTTATATAATCTTTCCATCCTCCCAAATAGTGTTCTAAAACTCTGCATCCATTAACTCATCTTATCCTTACAATTCCATGACTAAGTGGTATTATTATCCTCATTTTAATGATAAACAGTGAGACATAGATGGATCATACAACTAAGAAAAGGCTAAGGTGAATCTATCATTTTAAGTTCATCTTCTCCAAATCCACATTTAGAATGAGTACCCCTTTTATGCATTTCCATTCAATCCTAAACACTTCTTAGTATTTATCAGTTTTCTTATTGTCTATCCCCCCTCCCCTAAATTATATTGAATTCAGAACCTGTCTTTTTATCCCAGCACCCAACACAAGATCTGGCCCCCTAAATATTTGCAGAGTGAACAAATAGGGTAATGAGTTAAATGAAACAAGATGAAATTAACAGGAATAAAAGTAATAAGTTATCCAAGAGTCCTAAGAAACAGGATGGGAAACTGTCTTTGCACCAGTCCATGTGAGAACTATGTAGTTTTATGGTTTAACAGTGACTCACATTCAAGCCGAAAGGGCATGTCTGCCAAAATTCTAAAAGGACAGGAATCCTTCTCAGCTAGAGTCATTACAACCTCAGCCTTGCCCTCATCACTAGCCAATCATGGCGAGGAAGGTAGTGATGATATCCAGTGGAAGTTACAATACAATTAAAACCACCAAAATGAAAAATGATGGAGGTCCATTGTAAGATTCCAAGGACTGCAAGAACTTTTCTATCCTCAAAGAAAAGAAAAATCTGCATCTTAAATTTGATGAAAACTGAATATCTATATCCTTAGCCCCACCATTTAGTAGGACCTAAAACTGTCTCTCTCACAATCCATTGGCAGTGCTAGGGCTAAACTCAAAGATTTCGTACATCCTCTGAGTTACAGTTCTTCCTTAACACCTGCCCCCATTTCCATTTCCTCCAAATTCTCTGTGTTAATCCAGGCAGCACACTAGGGTATCTGTCTCTCTGTCTGTCTGCCTGTCTCCATGTTTTTCTTAACATCAGATTCCTCTAGTCTTAGCACCCTACCAAAAATCCTAGTCTACATAAATGAGACTGGACACAGATCTCTGAACACTTTAGTCCAAATTGAAGTTTACAGTAAAGAAGTTCATTGCTCAGAAACGTGGCTCTGAGGGTCTCTCTACCCTTTGGGCTTCTGAGTTTCACTCAGCTTTTTCAGATATCTGAGCTTGCCCCACCCTTTGGACATCAAACATTGGATCTGTTGGTGGCCCCTAAAAGGCTGGCATGTGCAGCCCAGTTAGTGTCCCAGTACTGCTCTGCTCCTTTATGAAAAGCAACTTTACAGCTGCAGTAGGAGTAGTTCCAAAAAATACTTCATTGTGGCTTGAAGCCTGCCACAGTGCTTAACACACATTCACCACTTGATTATCAGACTGTATATCATTTATTTTATAAATTACCTGTGGTCATTTAGAGCCCTACTCTGTCCCTTGCCTAACTTCAGAGGCTGCAGGCAGACTCCTCTACTCAACCAAGCTCCTCCTCCCTTTGCCAACAATTCTTATGTGCTCAGGAAGTGCAGACTCATTCTAATACTAGCTCAAGAAAACCAGAATTAGGAACAGAAGTGAATGTAAAACAATGTTGTAATAATATCTAAGCCAAAAGGAGAAAATTCCAAGCTTATCAGTTCCACCAATAACCTCCATTAGTGCATAAAGTTAAGAGTGAGCTTGGTTCTCTGAGGCTAGGGTAAGACACATACAAACACATAATCTAATGAGACCCCAGCAGGTAGAATAGGTACTACATGCATTTGACCTGTCCCGAAGCAGAACATGGTTAACATCTGGAAGGCAATAGACTAGAAATCAGACACAGCCAAAATGCCAGGGAAAAAGAATGGAATAGCCTGAAAAGTCGCTTTCACTGAAAAATAAGACGTATGCATGAGAAGGAGATGGAGGAGGGGCAGGGTGAACACAGAAGAGGAGAGGAGGAGGAGGGTAACTGGATGGGAAGGAACAATGATGAAGATAGGAAAGGAAAACAGCAATACTGCTTGCTGCTTGCTGCAGGACAGAAAACTGAAAGGAGCTCCAGAGTGGAAGGCAGTCTGCTGGGCTGCAGCCAGCGAGTGGCAGTGTGGGGCACTGAGGGGAGGAGCTACAGACATCCTCCAACTGGCTGCACATAAAAAGGACAACAGGTGGTGCGGAGAAATGATAAAAAGAAGTGATAAAGAAAAAGAAAATCAGAAAATGAAGCCCTTGGGAAACCAGGGCGAATAAAAAGAGAAGCATGTGGTGAAAATTGAAGCTGAAAAGTACTTGAAGTTCAGCTATTTTAAGAAGTCCTGACGTGGACAGTCAAATGAGAAACACTTTTAGTCATCATTATGCCCTCAATGCCCAGTGCCTGGCACATCATGAGTGTTCAAGGAAAATAGTTGTATGAGTCAGGATGTGTTTGCGTATGTGTGTGTATGTGTGTGTTCACACATGCATGTGACTGTGCAAATGGATATTCCTATAGAAAATTGGGAGATGACCAAAAAATAAAAATCTCCAAAGAGAAAACCTAGTCAATTTTATTCCTACAAGTATCTTCATTAAAGCTTTGCCTTCTAGATTACAGCAAACCCCAAAGGTGGCCCCCTTTACTGGACCCTGGGTGTCCTATTTATGGCATCTACCTTGCTCTGAGAATCTGATTGTAGTTTTGTGTCTATTCTGAGCATTCATTGAGCGCGGAGTTGTTCACTGCCTGCTACAGAGCTAGACACACAGTCGGTATGTAAAAATATAGAATGAATGGATTAAATCACTGGAAAATCTCAGCATTTTTTAATGCTATTTTTTTTCACAAAATGAGCTATTGATAAGTTTCTTTAAATTTGGAGAACAACATAGATGTTCCTTAACAAACTGAAAATAAATGTACCATATGACTCAATATTCTCTAGGTAAATACTGTTTGATCTTGTTCTCAAAAGATCTATCTTAAGGTTGAAAGGGAAAGCAGCAACTTCCTATCAATGATGGCTAAAGGTTGCTTATTACTTTGAAGAACATGCAGATATGGTTGCTTGCTCACTCCCACTCCCTCTCCTCCCAGAGGGCATCTTGACCCCAGAGATCACATTGAGAATAGAATATTCTACTCTTAGATAATCTACCCTGCTCGAAAGAATCCTTTTGGCTCCATGCAAAGCATAACCCCATATTTTAGGGAAAAGCCAATTTTAAGTCATTCCTGGTTTTATTTTTCAAGAAAATAAATATGTATCTTTATATTCAATTACATGGGATAAATACCCCTTGCAGGGATAGATCCCATCCTGCACACTATAAAAAGCATCCTTAGAAGGCCTTAACATAATTAGGACTATACACCTAATATTTGCATAACACAAATAGTTTGCAATTATTTTTCATACCCATTGCCACATTTAATCCTTGGAACAGCCTTGTGAAGTATAATTTACAGATTAAAAACTGCAGTTTAGAGGATTGAAGTAGCCCAATGGTAAATTGGTAGGTTCAGGATTGGAATCTATTTATATTGAAAGTAGCAACTCTGCTTAAAATTCTTGCTGCCCAGTCCAACGAGCAAGAACATTTCGGCATGCTGTCCTGATGACAGTGATTTAGATCTCCTTCCTTTGGGAACACTTCTACCTGTCTACGGCAAATCACAAACACAGCCTGTATTATCCTCCTTGCCCACCCACCTTATTTTAGAGAGCTGCAGCAAAGTGGCTTATGTCAGATCTGGATGGATGGACACAAAGAAGTCATTTAACAGCTCCAAGCCACCTCTCATTTCCGTGAAACCATTATGAGGATAATTTGTAACTATGTATGCCAAATTTATTTATGCATTAATTGATTGGTTGATTGATTATTCTGGTATAATTGACAAATTTAGCAGAGTTCTCAGTGACTCTCTCCTCCCAGAGAGCTTGCTCTCTAAAATCTACCTTCAATCTTTCCATCTCCCCTATTCCACCATCATCAAGAGAGTGGACTTTCCCTGCACTCCTGGTTCATAAACTTCTGTCTTGTTTCCAGACCTGATTCAAGTTTCATGGTCCTTTTGATTAAATAACCCATCATAGCTGCTTTGCTCATTCCAATTTCATAGATCTACCTGCCAAAAAACATCTGATCATTTCTCTGAGCAAACAGAATACAGAGGGAAATAATCACCTATTTTATGCCTTCATTTGACCCATATTTATTCAGTTATTTATAAGGCACACACTCAGTAGCTATGCTGTATTCAAAGATGAATAAGATTCATGGCAGTACATTAGACACTCATAAAGATCAGATACGTTAAAAACTGTTACAGCACAGTAGGATAAGTTTCTAATAATTTAGTTCTTCATACTACCCCTTCAAAGCAACATTCCCTCTTAGGAGAAATATACAGCATTCTATGGCATTGTGTGTGGCATTGCCTTGCATGTACATGAAATAATCAATTTCCCCAACCAAAAACTGATATCAAAATGGATTGAAGATCTAAATGTTAAAACAGAAAGATTTAACCTGCTGGAAGAGAAAATGTGTAAAACTTTTGAGATGTAGATGTAGGCAAGGACTTTCTAAATAGAACACCAGTTATACAGGGAAGAACATCAAAAATCAACAAATAGGATCATATCAAAGTAAAAAGATTCTGCACAGTAAAGAAACAAACAACAGAATGAAGATACAATCCACAGAGTGGAAAATTTCTTGCCAGCTAATATTTACAATATATAAAGAACTCAAAAATAGACCCTCCCCCCAATTAAAACCCAATTTAAAAAATAAGCTTCTGAAATGAACAGAGACTTCTCAGAAGAAGAATTACAAATGTGCAGTAAATACATGAAAACATGTTCAACATTTCCTGCCATTAGAGAAATGCAAATTGAAATAACACTGAGATTTCATCTTACCCTAGAAAGAATGGCTATCATCAAAAATCAAAGAATAACAAATACTGGCAAGGCTGTAGGGGAAAGGCATCTTTCTACATTGTTGGTGGGAATGTAAACAAATACAGCCACTGGGGAGATCAGTATGAAGTGTTCTCAAAAAACTAAAATTAGAAATTCTATTTGATCCAGCTATTCTCCTTCTAGGTATCATCCTGAAAGAGTTAAAGACATTGTATTACAGTGATACATGCATACCCATATTTCTGGCAGCATAATTCGTAATAGCTAAATCTTGGAAGCAGCCTATATGTCCATCAACAGATGAAAGACTAAAGAAACTTGGTTTATACACACAGGAGTGTATAAAGAGTGCCATAAAGAACAATAAACTTGAGTCATTTGTAGGAAAATGGGTGCAGCTTGAGACCATAATGTTAAGTGAAATAACTCAAACACACAAACTTAAATATTGCATGATTTCTCTTATATCAGAAATCCCAAATATAAATTAATTAGAGGGCAAAACAAAATATGAATAATAGAAAACAGAGAGAGAGATCCTTTGCAAAATGTAAAGTGACTAATAGATCAAGGGGAGTGGAAGGAGATTTTTAAAAATGAATTAAGACGTTATGTACAGTACCAGCTCCCCATGATGAATATAATTATTATGTGCTGTAAACACATATTGATAAATATAAAATTAAATAAATTAAATAAAAAATAGTCCGAGAATACAGCAGTGCAAGCACCTGCCTGGCAAGCACAAGGTCCTGAATTTGATTCCTGGTACCAAGAAAAAGAAAATTAAATTCAGCACTCAGGAGGCTGAGGCAGGAGGATAGCTATGAGTTCGAGGCCAGCCACAGCTACCAAGGGAGTTCAAGGCCAGCCAGAAGTGCATAGCAAAACCTAGTTTCAAAAAAAGAATTTGAGTGATTCATTTTGGGCTGGGGATATAGCTTAGTAGTACAAGCTCCTGCCTGGCAAGCAGTTTGATTCCCTCTACCAAAAAATAAAAAATAAAAAATAAAAATAAAACAACCATAAATCTAGACTGTTCAGGCACTAATATTCTATTTCATTCCCAAGTAACACCAATGTTTGGCTATGTGATTTAACATGTTTTTAAAGAAAATATGACATATGCACATAAGCTCATATGCACGCGTGCACACGCACACATGCGCGTGCACACACACACACACACTGCAAGCTCACATTTTCTATGGCTTTCTGAAGAAATCCATCCAGATTTTTCAGCCATTTAAATATCCATATGTAGAAATGCAACTCATTATCTTCTGTCTCAACTCTAGTATCTGTAGTCCCTATTCTGAAAACTGGGAATCATTTTTCACTCTCCCTTTCCAGCATTCCCCCGAAAATCAGTTACAAATCCTCTCATTTCTACCTTCTGACATATCTCACACCTGTGTCCTCTCCATTTCGTCTACCTGAACTCTAGCCTAGCTGGCATTGTCTTCCCATTGGGATTATTGAAAAACCCTCCAAACATTTCATAATCTGTTGTCTCAGTTCCTTCAATCCATTTTTACACTGCATCCAAAGAAAGTATTCAAAACTGGAAATCTGATCATATTACTCCAAGCTTCCATGAATCCCCATTCTTCAAAACATCTCAGTACCCTATAGATTTTACACTTTTTATAGATTACATTTCTTATTCCAGTCAAATCAGTATGTTTGCAATCTTTGACAAAATTATGGGGTTTTTTTTGTTTGGGTTTTTTTTTGGTTTTTTTTTTTTTTTT
Source organism: Chinchilla lanigera (assembly GCF_000276665.1). Taxonomy (NCBI): domain Eukaryota; kingdom Metazoa; phylum Chordata; class Mammalia; order Rodentia; family Chinchillidae; genus Chinchilla; species Chinchilla lanigera. The sequence continues at coordinate 1,628,947 of NW_004955543.1, read as the reverse complement.
GGTTTTTTCTCCAGTACCGGGAACCTAACTCATGACCTTGCGCTTGCCAGGCAGGCGCTTTTGCCGCTGAGCTAAATCCCCAGCCCCTTGACAAAATTATGTACAAATTTGTTTTTGCAATATTGGGAATTGAACCCAGGGCCTCACACATACTAGGCAAACACTCTATCACTAAGCTGTATCCTTAGCCTGTACAACTTCTGACATCTACTCAGAAGTGGTGCTGCTTTATCCCTGAATAAATCTTGGAAGGCAGTTGAACATTTACTTCACAAAATAGTGCATCCAAATGGCCAGTTAAATGCACAAAATGATATTTAACCATATTAGTGATCAAGGAAATGCATATTGAAACCACCATTATATGACTACCAGAATATCTATAATTAAAGAGACTGACAATACCAAATGCTGATGAGGAACAAGAAGACCTCTCCTATATTGCTGGAAGAAATGTACATTTTTTTAACCACTTTGGGAAACTGGTATGATCTAAGTTGAACATATGCATATCCTATAATTCAGCAATTCTACTCCTAGATACATATGCAAAAGTAAGTGTGCATATATGCATCACAAAATATGTACAAGAATCATCAAGGCACCACTATTCATAATGGCTAAAGACTATAAAGGAACCCAAATGCTTAGCAATAGGGGAGGGAATTAATAAATTGTGATATATGTCCACAGTGGCATACTCTTCAGCTACATGCAGCAACATGGGCAACTTTCACAAGCACAATGCTGAATGTAATAAGACAAAAAATGCATAACACAACTTCATATAAACAACTATATCGTGTATGTATACAGTCTGCACATACTATCATATGTTGTTCATATGTAGTTTATATATAGTGTGTATATATATTAATACATATAACTCTCCATGCCCAGTTTTGGAATATATATTTAGGTGTTAAAATATAAAGATATGCAAGGAAAAATTACTATAAAATATAAGATATTGACTATATTTAGTGGTTAGAGAAGGTTGTGATTGCTAAGAGATATACAGAAGGCTTGTAATATACTGGCACTGTTTTACTTTTGGACCAGAGTGGAGGTTAGCCTGTTGTATGCTTTACTTTGTTAAACTGTACATTTATCTCATATGTGTTATATTTAACAAAATAAATTCTTAAAAGTTGTGTTGCTTTCATTTGACAAACTAAATTAAGTACTTGTGGAGATGGCTCAAATTATTTAAGTGTAATGTGATTATAAGGCAGTGCTTTTGAAATATGTAAAAGTAATTGGTTGTCTTTATCACCTCTGGAGCAACATGCCAGTAAATGATAAAGCCTTCATTATCATTGAAGAGCCCATAAAAGCAGACCAAATAAAGACAGTCACCTTTATCAGATTCACAAGGATTACTTTAGGATGCCAATCTCTGAAAAATTGTTTTTGTGTTACTGTCCATTATGATCCTGTTAACATTACCTGAGGCCCAATGACTAATTAGGTATAATTGTGTCTCAGAAGAGATAAATATCGAAGAATGGTCCTTTCTTCTCTCATCCCCAAGCTACCCAGAACTACTTGGGATATAAAATGATAGTAGAGCTATTACCCTACTGCTTATTGTCTATTTCTTTGTCCTAATGAATCAGCAGATTCTTTTCCACTAGCCACTCTTAATGAATCAAGGAGCTGTGTACAACATCTCCTGCTGCAGATTCAAGCTATGGTTTACCCAAGAAAATATCAAAAACTTATTTTCATTCATCCTATTCTCACTTCCTCTCCCAGGGCACACCTCTAAGCCTTGGGAGAGGCTTCCTTTGCCCAGCATACTCTCCATATTCCCAAACCAGCATTTACCTAGCCAATCTGTACTCTTCTGAGTTGAGATGATACCACCTCCAAGAAACTGATTCATAGCTATAGTTAATCCCTTCTTCTGGACTCCCACCTCACTCTGTTCTCACTCTCAGGGAGCCCTGAACATATTGGATTGTAGTCGCTTGTGTAGCATCTTGTTTACTGTGGTAGTTCCAGCATCTGTCACATGTTCTGGAATATAATGGCTGCTCAATAAAGGTTGCAAATGAAAAAAATTAAAAATGAATTTCTGTGAAACTTTCCTCACCTATCCTATGTTTGGCTGCTTCATGTTGTAACTAGTTGTGTGCTGGCTGTCTTCCTTATTTATGTTTGCATCTCCCCTAGGATGTAACTTTTTCCTTAATTGCACAAAGCAGACATCAAAAAGTGCTTGTTGGATTGAATTTCTCTGCCCTGTTACCCCATCATCACACTATTAATGATTGCTAAGGATTGGTTCATGATTTGTAAACCGAAACTTAACTGTAGTAAGAAATTTGCTCTTTATTTTTTTTCATTTTTCACTTTTTTATTTTAAAAATTTAAAAAACTAGCAAAACAACAATGGAGACAGAATCAAAACAACCCCAAAACAACAAAAAATGATACATGGAACAGCCATTGCTAATTTCCTATCCCCTTGTCTCAAATTCTGTATTGCTTGTATTGTTTTTGTGCTATTTTGTAAATGTGTGTGTGTTTGTTAATATGTTTTTGTTCTTTTATCTCTAAAATAAAAAATAATAAAATAAAAATAACAAGTTAATGTCTAAGGGAACCAGGAAAACAAAAGAATATCTGATGTGGATAATTGTTTCCTATTTCATGTGGATTTTTTTTCTTATTTCATGTGGATCCACATTGCATATGGATGTATATATATATATATATACCCACTGAGAAAAGCATTGGAGACTTTGCAAATACTGTTTCCCTTGCCTAGAATGCTCTTCCCTCAGATCCTGCCATGGCATATTCCTTCTCTTCTTTCTGCTCTCAATTAAATGTGCTTCCTTGATCACTTATTTAAAGTAACTCTACATCTTAACCTTAGTCACTTTCTTAATCATCACTTTCATAGTACCCACCACCATGTAATATCATCAAATATTTGTTTATTGTGTGTCCTTCTCTCTAATAAAGCAGGTTGCAGCAATGAAAAGGCCTTACACACTGTTGTTATCCCCAGCAGCTAGAATAGTAGTACCTCAACCACAGAAAGTGCTTAATAAATATCTGCAAAATAAGTTACTGGGAAAACCAATCCAGATGATTTGCAGTACTGAGTTAGTTCAGTGACTTGCTCAGGGCTAAGCCATTGAATTTGATTTGGTTTAATTCAATTCAATAAACATTTATTTGACTTACCGTTGATTTCCTAGAATGCAGAAACAGTGTCTGACACATAGTAGATGTTCAGCTAACAAAGGTTAAAGGACAATGTGTTTCATGCCTACCATGTACAATGCTGAGGGAGGAACTGCTGCTGGGAATGAGGAAAGGGTCACAATAATGAAGAAAACAACCCTAGAGCCATTTGTTGACTGCAACTAGGGAAGAAGAAAAGGCTAGGCCTGGTCTCCATGGCAACCATTCAATACCATAGGAAGGAATTTATCTCACATTTCTTCCCCGGGTCAATTAGGAGCTATAAGGAAGATAAGAAAAGGGAGAGGCATTTTTCCAAGGCCCACTGTTCTCTCTCCTTTTCACTAAAGGGTGTGGGTCTCCAAACTATCAGCAGGTTAGGTTTTAGGAAATGCCTCTGCATCTATCTTGCTCCCACTCAAATGCACTGAGGGAGGAGCATAGCATAGCACAAGCTTCCCAGCAAAATGATCCCTTGGGATCTACCTGAATCACCGCAGAGGAGGAGTTTCCATGGAGAAGGCTGCTTCCTTAACTACTTTAGACCTGGCAAAAGGTGGTGATGGTAGGGAGAAAGGGAACTAGTTTAGATTAAAGCTGCAGTTTGTATTATTACTTTTTTTGAGCCAGGGTCTCCCTATGTAGTTGCTGGTCTTGAACTCACTGTACAGTCCAGTCTGGCCCCGAACTTATGGCAATCTTCCTGCCTCAGCCTCCTGAGTGTTGGAATTACGGGTATGTTCCAGGATGCCCAGTTTAAAGCTGCATCTTGTAAAGCCAGAGACAGGCTCTTTACCGCCTTTGGGGCTCTCCCTACTGCTGTGCCTCTCCACTGCTACCCTAGTCACAGGACTGGTGGCATCTTTGTGGAAAAGTACCAATAATGCTTTAGATTCTACAGAAAAGTTTGTTTCTGAAAGCACCAGCTCTGGACTATCTATAAAAATCTGGCCCCAAGGTATATTATTCCTATTCCTCAAAATTCTCCAAAGTAGGATAATATGTGTCCCAGTTTATACATGAAGAAACTGAGACTTAAGTTGAGTAGAAATTTTAATGTTTCAGTAATGTAGTAATGACCTGAGTGCCACCACGTGTTATCTTGGGTAACTCAATGTCACATAGCCTCAGTTTGCTCATTTCTAAAGTGGGAAGAAAAATAATGTCTAACATCACAGGGACAACACAGATAGTGTATACACAATACTTGGTGAAAAGTGCGTAGTACCTTAGCTGGTAAATAGCGTGTTCATTTTTCAATAAATATTAGCCACTGTCATGATCCAAGGCTATCTGGGCAGTATGGAGACCACATTCAATCTCAGGTCTATATGGCCCCAAACCCCAGATTCCTTCCATTGTTCTAGGAACTCTCAAACTTTAGCCTGCATCAGAAAGACTTAGAGCACTTAAAACACAGATTATCCAGCTTCAGTCCCAAACTGTGAAATGTGGGTGGGGCCTGAGATTTCACCTTTCTAACTCCATTTTAAGTGAGGGACTATGGAAGCTGAAATGCTACAACTGTCCCTACAGACAGGCACAAAGTATAGCTGACTTACTTAAAGCAAGGGATGTACCCCTTTCGTCACAAAAAGCTGAGGGCTGGCTCTATATCCCAAAACTGCATCGCTACTCTATACAACATAAGGGCCGAGGGAAGAATCTCTTTACTGCTAACCAGAGCCACAGTGGCAAACAGCCCGTCCTGAGGAGTGTTGTGGGTTTTTCTAGTCACATTCAAGCCCTATTGCTGGCGCTGCATCAGGCCCAAGCTCGCACACTGCCGACTTGGGAACTAGTGGTTGATGGGGAACCGGTAGGTCTGATTTTACCATCCCTTTGGCTCAGATGGACTTTTCCTTTCCATAAAACAACTATGAAATGCTGCCTTACCAACAGCTCATTACATAAAGATTAGAACTTAGATATATGGGCTTTCTCAGCTAGCTCACAAACCAAAGCCCACGCTTAGGAATTCTGTATCTTGGTACACCTAAAATGACTTTCTGAAACTTGTCCCCTAGTCCAGCTACTACTAGGAAGAAAGACCCTCTTGCCGCAGCTTCTTAAAGCCCTTTGCCCTACTCTTAATGGCCATGACAGGCATTCGCTTCCATTGTAAACTCCCAACTATCTAGTTCCTTTCACACCGTCCTGGGCATCCAAACACCAGGTTTGTCTCTTAGTGGCCAGTCTTCCACCAAATCTCTCCACCGGACACTGGTTCAAGATATAGTTCTTTGGTATAGATGTTCCAAAATGCAAATTTCCCTGGAAGAATAACATTTCAAAACACTATAAGTCTGAATACCTAGATATAGGTATTCTGGGAATCCTTGCCAAGTGTCTGAAAACTAGAAAAGGAAACATAAAATTCAAGCCTCTCAAGGGCTAGGATCATGACTGATGTGTCCTGATACCCATCCTCCCAAGAAAACCCTATTCTGCCCTATTTCTTTGAGAAAGGCAATTGAGTATCCATGTGCATTAGCACATTATCTTCCAAAAATACTTATGTATATTAATAATGTGAGGATTTTACACTACTGTCCCAGGTCCCCAATTTTGAATTTTGTAAATGATACTTGGCCTCCTTTCCAGGAAATAAATATCTCCTCTTCTCTCCTCTCCTCTTCTCTCCTCTCCTCTCTTCTCCCCTCCCCTCCCCTCCCCTTTCTCCTTCTCCTTCTCCTTCTCCTTCTCCTTCTCCTTCTCCTTCTCCTTCTCCTTCTTCTCCTTCTCCTTCTCCTTCTCCTTCTCCTTCTC
>NW_004955543.1:1616019-1622877 GCF_000276665.1 Chinchilla lanigera | reverse complement strand
CTTCTTCTTCTTCTTCTTCTTCTTCTTCTTCTTCTTCTTCTTCTTCTTCTTCTTCTTCTTCTTCTTTTCTCTCTCTCTCTCTCTCACATTATTCTGGAGCTGGAGATATCTTAATAATTATCTATTGCCAGCACTTCTCACTTTGTAAAATCTCAGATAACAGAGCTGAACCTCATAGCTAGTGAGGTTTCAAAAAGGTGCCCTAGAGATCCAGATCTTGGACAAAGTACCTCTTATTATTTCTAATGCACACCTATAGTTCATCTAGTCCATGCTCTCTTAAAAATGTAGAACCTGAAACCCAGAGTAGGAAACGATTTGTCCAAAATGATACAGTAAGGTTGTGGTGCAGCTGACACCCCAGGTCAATCTTGAAGTGGTCAGTTCATTCCATTTACTTACAACTTTGTTCACAAATGCTCTTTCTCTGTGTAGCTTACAAATTTAGATGCACTCAGGAGAATCTACAGAAAAAAAAAAAACACAAAAAGAAGGGACAAAGGAAAAACAGGGAGAGAGAAAAAAAGCTCAGTCGATTTCAAACTATTCAAGAACTTAGATGGGGATACGAACCTATGAAGTTCTGAAACTTCTAAAGCTGCTGGACAGAAAAAAATAGGAAATAGGGAGATAGAACTTTTGTAAATCTGAAGGGCTCAAGAGATGGAGCTAGGGGGAGGAAGGGAAGGGGAGCAGAAGGGAATAAAAAGAATTAAGATGTGTTATGTACACGTACCCACTCCTCACAACAAATGTAATCATTATGTACTACAAACAAGCACTAATACAAATTCTTTTAAATAATCTGTACAGAAATTACATACCAGCCAGTCTGCAAACACTACTGGGAATTTTATGATCCTTGAGTTTAGGGGCTGCCATTTTTGTATTGCTATTAATCAACCAGAAATTATGCAGTATAATCTCTTTAATTGTCTGTAGTCTTGGTCTGTGTCATGGGACAATGTCATTCCACACTGAATCCCATCCAATCTTCTGCCCCTTGCAGATCAGACTCCCAGTTGTCCTTTCTGCATTAAAGCCACTTTTGGAGGGGTAGAGAGAATGACTCAATATGTCTCCTTGTATGAGTTAGCTTACTCTTCAGATTTGAGGCAGGGGGAGCTGGAAGCCTCAAAAGCTTTTTTCTGCCAAGACATCAATGCCATCCCAATCTAGAGAAGGGATTCCTAGCTGTCAAAATTCTCTGTTTGAAGTAGGATCCTAAAAGAAATCAAGCTGTTGTAAATTTAAGCTTAATGAAAAGTAGCTATTGAGTGGGTAGCACCAATTTGTCGACTACTTTACCTTTCTGAACAGTAACCCCTGGCTTCTGCATTAGTGATTTTTGCCCTTCTGAGCCTTGCTGGAAGAAGTCATGAAATGATTCTTAAGACATTTGGTGCATATTTATTTTGGCATCCCCATCACATTTCCCACAGCATGTCCCATACTGTCTCTGTTCATTCATGTCTGTTCTATCAATCTTGCCTTCCACTTTACTGAAATCAAAGTCAACCTAAGTGAAACACTCAACACTTCCCTCTTCCTTACACTTCTACTTAATACTGTATTTCCCTCTTTGTATCACGTATCTTCTCTATGATGCCTGCCTGTATCCAGGCACCCAATTTTCCTCAAACTTCAGCACTCTGACTTCTATCCTGACCACTCTCTTACAGTCTTTCATTTAATGAATAAACCCATAAAATAAGGCAATACTTACAGAGCACATGGTATAGTCCTTGATACAGAGTAAGTGCTCAAAGCTGTCGTACATCTTCCCAAATATGCAAGCTGTCCCATGTGTGCAAAAGGTAACTCCATTGGCTCTCCTCTCACCTTTCAACTCTTCATGGCATATGATAGTATTGACCACTCTCCTTCCATTCTTGAAATTTCTTTCACCTGATGTGGGACACTATACTGTAGTGTAGTATCCTATTACTTCTTTCCCTTTTAATAAGCCCTTTTCCTATTACTTGCTCCAAATATGGTCACTTCCTAAGGTTCACATTTGAAACCTCTTCTCCTTCTACAACCTTCCATTCACAGACATTGCCACTCACACTGTAGTCCATGTACCAGTGTCGATCGGCAGCTTGTCAGCTATTGGTCTACAGTGAAATAAAGAGCATGTCTAGAATGTAAATCACTCTCATCACTGAGCACACAAATTAGTTGAACTGGAAGTTTTGCTAACAAAGTTTCCTAATGAAGGAAGCAGTGCATTATTTGCATTTTGCCACAAAGCTCTTGTCATCTGGTGCTTTGAAGAACAACACTTTTGAGGTTCTTTGTCCTCTTTCGACCTCAGCATTCATCTCTATTGAAAGACGGTCTACTAAAATCAACATCTCTAACTTCAGCTTCTCCCCAGAACTCAGACTTTGAATCACTAGCTGCCTGCTAGGTCCAAACCATGAGAACAACCTGGATATTAGCTCCTCACACTCAAGGTAAAAAAGTAAACTCACACATTAAGCCCTTTCTGGAAAAAAATGCATACCTCTAAGTAAGTCTTTTTTAATATGAATTTTAATTATAAATAATAGCAAATTCATTGTCCTTGCAAAATTTTTGAAATTTGTATATAAGGAAAATTTTGCATATCAATAAAGGTTCATTTCCTTCCTCCTCAGAAATAAATATTGCTAACATTTTGGGTCTTGGTACTCCTACAGACCTTTTTCCACACATGTGTATACATATGCAGAATATGCACTCATGGATAGCATGAGGCACTGTTTGGTTCTTTTAAAAAAAAAATTTAGTGTTGTATTGTAATGTGCAATCTTCAAATTGTTTCTATCTGGTCATCAAAATATTCTCAAATATTTCCATGTCCATCCACATAAGGAGATTTTCATTCTTTTAAAAACACAAGAGTATTCAAGACATCCATAGGTTATTTAACTGTTTCTTATTGATGAATATTTTGGCAGAAACACTACTATATGTTCAGCAAACCACCATATGGCACAGAAAATGTCAAATGTGAAAAAGTGTAGAATGTGGTAGTTTCACAAGCTAAAAGAAATTGTATTTCTGAATGACTACGAGGATTTGAGGATCCCTCTCCTCACTGACCACATTGGACTTCTGTGTGAGCAAGCACTATGTCTTTATTATGTTAAATCACTAAGATTTTAAGTTGTTTATTACAACTATTCATTTGTATTGAGAAAATTGGCTTGATGGAAATTAAGCACAAAGTGTTTAGGAGACATAAATGTGACTACTCCTAGCCATAAATTTATGGTGACCTGAACATTTTCTCGTTTGTTCCATTCATAATTCAACCATTCATGATTCAATAACCATAAAAGCAATGTGGATGCAACCAGATCAAAGAATAAAAAGCCACATGCTTTAATGTGCAGTTAAACATGAATTAAAAAACCCTAGACAGCACCTTCTAAAATCCTTGAAAGTTGCAAATGTTCTATTCAGATTCTCCACAAAAATATTCATCTATTATATCCCATGACTAATTAAACCAGATTCTCTTCCAAGTACTGTATCAACATTTAAAATCCATGTCTTATGCAATTTGAGAATCTTTTTTGCTCAATTATTAATATCGCAACAACATCTATAGCATAGCTTTCTCGGTGAAAGAAGCAGTATCTTGATTTGCACTTTGCCACAAGTATGTACTTTTGTCATGACCTGGTGTTTTGAGAAGCATCAATTTTAAGATCCCTTGTATTCTTGGGCATCAGTATTCACTCTTATTTTAAAAATTCATTCAAATCAGCATCTCTAACTTCAGCTTCTTCCCAGAACTCCACATTTGAATTTATACTATTTCAACTATGTCATGGGACAACTGCATATATGGGTGTACCTATGAAGGTACACATCTTTAGCAAGTTCCCTATAATAGGTGAACTCCAAATTCCAAGCAACTGCCTTACAACTCAGGCTTAAGCACCATCTATTCTTTACTTTTCCATATGTTCATTTCTTAAGAAATAAGAAACAGGGCTGGGGATTTAGCTCAGCAGCAAAGCGCCTGCCTGGCAAGTGCAAGGTCGTGAGTTCGGTTCCTGGTACCGGAGAAAAACTAAAAAAAAAAAAAACAAAAAGAAATAAGAAACATAGACAAACAGCCCATAAACACCTAAGTGTTAGGAACATGTCATTTTTATCTCCTGTCCTGACCAGGGGCTATAGCAACACAGGACCAACAGTGACATCTTCTCCAGAGAAGAGGAGATACAGTAGTTCAGATAGGAATGAAGTTGAATGGCAAACTAAATATGCCTTTTTCCATATCCATTCTGCTACTTTCTCTCTTCTTTCACCATTACACATCTTGAAAGAATAGTCTATCGATGCAAATCATTGAGACATTAGTCAGCTTTCCACTTCTATAAGAAATAATTGTGGTAATCAAATTATAAATATAAAAGGTTTATTTTAGCTTGCAGTTTTAGAAGTTTCAGTCCATGCTTGGTTGGCTCCATTGCTTTTGGTCCTGTGATGAAGCGACACTTTATAATGAGAACATGTTTAGAGCAAAGTCATTCAACTCATAGCTGGGGAACAAAAAGGAAAAAAGGAATGATTTGGCATCCCACTACCCCCAATGACCTAAAGACCTTGCAATAGATCCCACCTCTTAAAGTTTTATACTACCTCCCAATAGCACCAAACAGGGGGCAAGCCTTTGCCACATGGGCCTTCGTGGGACATTCAACATTGAAACCACAGCACTCAATTTCTCTGACTCAGTTTCCACATCTGTATTCTTGGGACATGGTGATTTACTGAATTAATGTAAAAGACGGAGGACAGTATCTGCTTAATTAATAAATGTGGTCATCATTATTAGCTCACCACCTAGCTTACTGTCATGAGCAACCTGCTAGCTATACTGCAAGTCAGATCCCCTCAAATGTGTTAGAGTGGAAGAAAGGTTGAGCCTGAGATAGTGCCTTTTCAAATTACAGAATTTACTCTTCATAAATGCCTTGAGGAAACTTGAAGGACTCAGGAGTGCCCCATCCTTGGTTTCCTGTCTTCATGCCCAGTAAAGGGAAATAAGAAGAGCCACATTCCAAGCATAGGTAAATGCAAATTATTCCAGGAGGGCTGTGTGGCCTGTATGATAACATTCTCCCTACACCTGTGGATTGGGCTGCTTTGAGGCAATTATAAACTTTTCCAGAGGTCAGTAGCTCTGTGTGAACATTAATCCTGATATGTTAACTTCACTGGATTAAGAAAGACCTAACATATTAGTAAAAAGTGCTCCTGGTTGTGTCTGAATGTGTCAGAGATGCATGATCTTTGATACTATATACGGTCCCTTGGCCATTCCTCTCTGATACTGTTCCTTTCCTCTGCTTCCCACCCACCATGAACTAAACAGCTTTGCTCCACCACACCCTTCTGTTAAAGGTTCCTCCCTAGGTGCCTACTGACTACTGAATCTCCTGAAAACATGAGCTAAATTAAACCTTTTCTCTTTTAAATTGTGAGTGTCAGCTTCTTAGAATGCAAAAGTAATTCTGGGCAACAAAGGCAAGGCATGCGGCATCACAATCCCCAGCTTCAAATAATACTACGAAGCTACCATGACAAAAACAGCATGATATTGGCAAAAATAAAACAGACTTGAGGGTCAATGGAACAGATTCAAAGTTGCAGAAACACCTCCAAACACACTAAGCCACCTTATCTTTGACGAAGGGGCCCAATACCTTCACTGGAAGAAAGACAGCCTCTTTATTAAATGGTGCTGGAAAACTGGCTTGCCACATGCTGAAGATTAAACCTAGACCCATATCTCTCATCATGCACTAAACTAAAATGAAAATGGATGAAAGATCTAAATATTAAAACAAAAACACTAAATCTGCTGGAAGAGAGAATAATTAGAACACTTGAACAAATAGGTTTAAGCAAAGAATTTATGAACAAAAATATCACAAAGAATCAAGGATTAGAATCTCATTTTATTAAAAAATCTTTTGCACAGCAACAGTAGCCATCAACAGAGTGAAAAGATAACCCATACATTGAGAAAAAAAATTTACCAGCTACTCCTCAAAGAAAGTACTAATATCTGAATATATAAAGAACTCAAAAAAATCAGATCCCTCAAATTTAAAGACCCAATGCAAAAGTAGGTATCAGAAATGAATAAACACTTCTCAGCTGAAGAAGTAAAAACAGGAAATAAACATATGACAAAATGTTTAACATCACTGGTCATTAGAGAAATGCAAATTAAAACAACCCTGAAATTCCATCACATCCCAGAGAGAATGGCTGTCATAAAAAATCAACCAATAACAAATGCTGGGGGGGCAGTTTGAGGAAAAAGGAACTCTTCTCCACTGTTGGTGAGAGTTGACTGATGCAACCACCGTGGAAACCAGTGTGGATATTCCTCAAAACACTTAAACTAGAGCTGGGTCCATTTGACCCAGATATTTCCCTTCTTGGTATCTTGCCAAAAGAATTAAAAGCATCACACCATAGTGATATATGCACATCCATGTTCATAGCAACACAATTTGTAATAGCTAAATCTTGGAAACAGCCCAGGTGTCCATCAGTGGATGAATGGATAAAGAAGATGTGGTTTTTAATAAAATGGAGTATTACTCTGCCATAAAGAATGATAAACTTGAGACATTTCTAGGTAAATGGATGCACCTTGAGATCATACTGTTAAGTGAAATAAATTGGACACACATGTTTAAATACCACATTGTTTCTCTGGTGTCAAAAATTGAAAGGATAGATAAATATCAAAATGTATAATAGATCTTGGGAAATAGGGAAAAAATGTTCAAATAGGAAGGGAAAATAGAGGGGAAGGAGACAGGAAGGAACAGAAAA